>NC_092780.1:310778-611556 GCF_047496795.1 Chiloscyllium punctatum | reverse complement strand
CCCCCCTCTCTCTCTCCCCCCTCCCCCCCCTCTCTCTCTCCCCCCCTCCCCCCCCTCTCTCCCCCTCCCCCCCTCTCTCCCCCCTCCCCCCCTCTCTCTCTCCCCCCTCCCCCCCTCTCTCTCTCCCCCCTCCCCCCCTCTCTCTCTCCCCCCTCCCCCCCTCTCTCTCTCCCCCCTCCCCCCCTCTCTCTCTCTCCCCCCTCCCCCCCTCTCTCTCTCTCCCCCCCTCCCCCCCTCTCTCTCTCTCCCCCTCCCCCCTCTCTCTCCCCCCCCTCCCCCCTCTTTCTCTCTCTCTCCCCCCCTCCCCCCTCTCTCTCCCCCCTCCCCCCTCTTTCTCTCTCTCTCCCCCCCTCCTCCCTCCCCCCTCTCTCTCTCCCCCCCTCCCCCCTCCTCTCTCTCCCCCCTCCCCCCTCTCTCTCCCCCTCCCCCTCTCTCTCTCCCCCTCCCCCGCTCTCTCTCCCCTCCCCCTCTCTCTCTCCCCCTCCCCCCCTCTCCCCCTCCCCCCCTCTCTCTCCCCCCCTCCCCCCCTCTCTCTCCCCCCCCTCCCCCCTCTCTCTCCCCCCTCCCCCCTCTCTCTCCCCCCCTCTCTCTCCCCCCCCTCCCCCCCTCTCTCTCCCCCTCCCCCCTCTCTCTCCCTCCCCCCTCCCCCCTCTCTCTCTCCCCCTCCCCCCCTCTCTCTCTCCCCCCCTCCCCTCTCTCTCTCCCCCCCTCCCCTCTCTCTCTCCCCCCCCCTCCCCCTCTCTCTCTCCCCCCCTCTCCCCTCTCTCTCTCTCCCCCCCCTCCCCTCTCTCTCTCCCCCCCTCCCCTCTCTCTCTCCCCCCCCTCCCCTCTCTCTCTCCCCCCCCCTCCCCTCTCTCTCTCCCCCCCCTCCCCTCTCTCTCTCCCCCCCCTCCCCTCTCTCTCTCCCCCCCCCTCCCCTTTCTCTCTCCCCCCCCCTCCCCTTTCTCTCTCCCCCCCCTCCCCTCTCTCTCTCCCCCCCCTCCCCTCTCTCTCTCCCCCCCTCCCCTCTCCTCTCTCCCCCCCCTCCCCTCTCTCTCTCCCCCCCCCCTCCCCTCTCTCTCTCCCCCCCCCTCCCCTCTCTCTCTCCCCCCCCCTCCCCTCTCTCTCTCCCCCCCCTCCCCTCTCTCTCTCCCCCCCCCTCCCCCTCTCTCTCTCCCCCCCCCCTCCCCTCTCTCTCTCCCCCCCCCCCTCTCTCTCTCCCCCCCCCCCCCCTCTCTCTCTCCCCCTCCCCCCCTCTCTCTCTCCCCCCCTCCCCTCTCTCTCTCCCCCCCTCCCCTCTCTCTCTCCCCCCCCCCTCCCCTCGCTCCCCCCCCCTCCCTCTCTCCCCCCCCCCCTCCCCTCCCCTCTCTCCCCCCCCCTCCCCTCTCTCCCCTCTCTCCCCCCCCCCCTCCCTCCCCTCTCTTCCCCTCTCTCCCCCCCCCCCCCCCTCCCTCCCTCTCTCCCCCCCCCTCCCCTCCCCCCCCCCTCCCCTCTCTCCCCCCCCCTCTCTCCCCCCCCCTCCCCTCGCTCCCCCCCCCCTCCCCTCTCTCCCCCCCCCTCCCCTCCCCCCCCCCCCCCCTCCCCTCTCTCCCCTCTCTCCCCCCCCCCCCTCCCTCCCCCCCCCCCCTCCCTCCCCTCTCTCCCCCCCCCCCCCCTCCCTCCCCTCTCTCCCCTCTCTCCCCTCTCTCCCCCCCCCTCCCCTCTCTCCCCCCCCCTCCCCTCCCTCCCCCCCTCCCTCCCCCCCTCCCCTCCCTCCTCCCCCTCCCTCCTCCCCTCCCTCCCCCCCTCCCTCCCCCCTCCCCTCTCTCCCCCCTCCCCTCTCTCCCCCTCCCCGGGGAGGCGCTCTGTCTCTGGGCTGGGCCTGTCCCGCGGTTTCCCTCCCCCTCCCCCCTGTACCGGCTGTTCCCGCTCCGAGTCTGAGGGAGAGAGTGTGTGTGGGGAGGGAGGGAGACGGACAGGCCCCGAGGCCGAGGCCGATGCCGCTGCGGGCCTGTGTTTGTGGCCGTGCTGCCGGAGAGGATTCACTCTGTTGTCCCGCCGCGAATATGGAGAAACCGAAAAGGCCGAGGAGCTTCAGGAGCTGCAGGAGGAGCCGGTGAGAGAAGCCGGGCTCGGCACCGCCTGAGGGCAAGGACCGGGCTTGGGCTGAGGGTGTGGGCCGGAGACTGAGGGAGAGGGAGCGGTGGGGGCCCGGGGGGGGTGAGGGCCCGGGGGGGTGAGGGATCAGGGGGGGGGTGGGGTGAGGGATCAGGGGGGGGTGGGGTGAGGGATCAGGGGGGGGGGTGGGGTGAGGGATCAGGGGGGGGGGTGGGGTGAGGGATCAGGGGGGGGTGGGGTGAGGGAGTGGGGTTTGGGGACACGGGGGTGAGGGAGTGGGGTTTGGGGACCCGGGGGGATGAGGGAGTGGGGTTTGGGGACCCGGGGGGATGAGGGAGTGGGGTTTGGGGACATGGGGGTGAGGGAGTGGGGTTTGGGGACATGGGGGTGAGGGAGTGGGGTTTGGGGGCACTGAGGGAACGAGGGAAAGTTGAGCATTGTATGGAGGACTGGGGGAAGAGGACTGTGGGAGTATTGAGATTTGGGGAAGTGTGCTGAGGGACTGGGGGCAAATTTGGGGTTGGGGATTTGGAGGAGAATTGGCGGATCGGGTTGCCTGGGGAATATTAAATTTGGCTTTTGGATCTTGGAATGTTGCTCTGTTGGAGTTGACAGGGTTTCGTTTTAGAGACTAGGGTGGATGTTATTGGCCCCCTGGCAGAAATCTATTGCTAATCCTTGATAGCTCCTAAGCCCATCCCTGCACATTCCATTTGTTCTTTCTCTATTGAGAGAAATATTAGACCTGTTTAGGTGAAGAATAAATGCTGTTGAATTACTGCTGTTACTGTCAGTATTAGTGGCCACTCCGTATTGCATTGATGTGTTTACTGCCACCCGTTTTCTCAATGAGTGAGATTCATTCTAAATATAAGGTTTCAAAGACTGAGTGGAATTTGACTGTAATGTTTCTATCTGTGCTCAGAATGATTCCATCTCCCAGAATCATAGACATTTGCAGCACACAAGATAGTCATTTGGTTCATCCTGTTTGGGCCGGGACAACTTAATACCACATTGTAGCTCAGCATCTGTAGTCCTGGAGACTGAAACACTTTCGATGCATATCCAAGTTTTAAAAAAATAGTGTGCTGATGTTTTCTGCTTCTTGAAGGACTCTTTTGGGCAGTGGATCAAGCAACGAATCAGCAGGCACTTGGAGAGGTTTGACTAATTAGGGCAAGTACAGATTTGTAAAAGGCAGGTTGTGTTTGATTAATCAAAATTTTTGATGAAACAAAAAGGGTTCATGAAGGGTATGCAGTGCATGTTGCAAAAAATGGACTTTAAGAAGCTGTCTAGCAAAGTACTACATAAAAGGCTGGCTAACAAACTTAGGATCTGTAAAGGTCCAGAGTATTCGAAGATGGAGGTTATGTAGGCTTGTACAAAACAAATAGTCAATGGGAATTAGAGGAACAAATAATGTAGGGAGATTGGGGAAACTTGCAGGAGCAATAGAGTTGTCATAGTAGGGGGTTTTAATTTTCCTAACATAGACTGGGACTGCCAGATCGTTAAGGGCTTAGATGGGGTAGAATTTGTTAAGTGCGTTCAGGAAAGTTTCCTCAAGCGGTATATAGAGGTTCCTACTCAGGAAGGGGCAAAACTCGACCAACTCTTGGGAAATAGGGTAGGACAGGTAACGGAGGTGACAGTGGGGGAGCATTTCTGGACCAGTGACCATAGTTCTATTAATTTTAAAAGTTATGGGGAGGGACAAAACTGGTCCACATGTTCAAGTTCTAAAATGGGGCACGGTGAATTTTTGATGGAAGTAGATAGGAGCTTAAAGGGGTTGGTTGGAGTAGTTTGTTTGCAGGGAAAGGGACGTCCGGCAAGTGGGAGGCCTTTAAAAGTGAGATAGCCAGAGTCCAAGACCTACATGTTCCTGTGAGGGTGAAGGAGTAGGGAACCCTGGAAAACAAGATATTGAGGCTTTGACCAGAAAAAAGGAGGAGGCATGGCTTGTGTGCATGCATCTGGCATCAAGAGAATCCTGAAGATATACAGGGCATACACGAGTTTACTGAAGAAGAAAATCAGGAGGGTGAAAAGGTGGCATGAGATAGCTTAGATTCAGAAGATTAGGGAGAATCCAAAGAGTTCTTTAAGTATAATAAAGGAAAAGGAATTATTGGAGAAAGAGAGAATAGGACTCTGCAACAACCAGATTGGACGTCTGTTTGTGGAACTGCAGGAGATTGGCGAGATCCTCAATGAATATTTCCCCTCTGTGTTTAACATGGAGAAAGACATGAAGACTTGGGAACTTGGGGACATTAGTGGTGATATCTTAGGGACAGTCCATATCACACTAGAGGAGGTATTGGGCATATTAGAATGTATGAAGGTGTATAAATCTTCTGGTCCTGACCAGATATATCCAAGAACTCTGCAAGAGGCTAGAGAATAAATTGCAGGGGCCCTGGCTGATATATTTGCATCATCGTTAGCTACAGGTGAGGTCCTGGAAGACTGGAGGGTAGTGAATGTTGTACCATTATTTAAAAAGAAAAACCTGCGAAGTGTAGACCAATAAGCCGAACATCTGTGGTGGGTAAGTTACTTGAGAAGATTCTGAGGGATAAGATATACATGCATTTGGAAAGATGAGGTTTGATTGGAGTAATCAACATGGCTTTGTGAGAGAGATGATGCCTCACAAATTTGTTACAGTTCTTTGATGAAGTGACCAGGAAGGTTGATGAGCGCAGGGTGGTAGTCGTAGTATATGGATTTCAGTAAGACCTTTGATAAGGTTCTGCATGGTAGGCTACTCTGAAAGGTTAAATTTCATGGAAACTGGGGAGAGCTGGCAAACGTGATACACAATTGGCTTGATGGTAGGAAGCAGAGGTTAGTAGTAGAAGGATGTTTGTTGGACTGGAGGCCTGTGACTAGTCTTGGTGCTGGGCCCATTTCTGTTTGTTTATATCAATGATTTGGATGAGAATGTACAAGGCCATCATGCAAGCCAATCTTCCATCCATTTACTACGCCTACACTTCTTGTTGACACAGAAAGGCAGCTAACATCATCAAAGACCTTTTCCATCAGGCAGAATAAACAAAAGTTTGAACATACCTCCCAACAGATTCAAGAACGGCTTCTTCCCTGCTGTTATTAGACATCTGAGTGGGCCTGTCAAATTTCAAATCTAATGTTGATCTTGCTTTTTATGCACCTTCTTTACAGCTGTAACTTTGTATTGGTTGCTCCACCACCCTATGATCTGCCTCTACTGCATGCAAAGCAAAACATTTTGCTGTATTGTGGTAGTAATAAATCAAATGTGGGAGGCAATGGCCTAGTGTTATTATTACTGGACTGTTAATCCAGAGATCCAAATAACGTTCTGGGGACCGGGTTCAAATCCTGCCGTGACAGATGGTGAAATTTGAATTCAGTAAATATCTGGAATTAAGAATCTAATGCTGAGCATGAATCCATTGTCACTTGTCAGGAAAAACCCATCTGGTTCACTAGCGCCCACTAGGGAAGGAAACTGGCCTATGTGTGACTCCAGACCCACAGCAATGTGGTTGACTCTCAACTACCCTCTGGGCAATTAGGGATGGGTAATAAATGCAACGTCCTTGTGCTGTGAATGAATAAAAAAGGTCAAAATCAAATCAAATCAAACTATCTACTATACCACCAATTTTAGTGTCATCCACAAACTTACGTGCCTTCTATGTTCTCATCTAAACTATTTATATAAATGACAAAAAAAGTAGGCCCAGCAGCGATCCCTGTGAAACACCACTAATAACAGGTCTCCAGTCTGAAAAACAACCTTCCACCATCACTCTGTCTCCTGCTATTAGGCCAATTTTTTATCCAATTGGCAAGTTCACTCTGACTCCCTTATGATCTAACTTTACTAATTAGTTTGCTATATGAACCTTGTCAAAAGCTTTACTAAAGTCCAAGTAGACAAATGTCTACTACTCTGCCCTCATCAATTGTCATGGTTTCTTCCTCAAAAAACTTAGTCAAGTGTGCGAGTTATGATTTCCTTCACACAAAACAGTACTGACTATCCCTAATTATTCCTTGCCTCTCCAAATGCATATAAATCCTATCTTTCAGAACCACCTCCAACAACTTTGCCACCACTAAAATCAGTCTCACAGGTTTATCATTCCCAGGCTTCTCCTTGTAGCCTTTCTTAAACAAAGGCATAACCTTAATCACTCTCCAGTCATCCTTGCTACTATGTTATGAAATGGTGTATAGTCAAGTTTACCAAAGATCAGAAGAAAAGGATATCTTGAACTGGAAATGTTAGTTCTATTTTTCTCTCCACAGATCCTGCCAGACCTGCTGAATTTCTCCAGTACTTCTGTTTTTACTTCAGAATTTGCACATAATTAATATTTTGCTTTTATTACAGTTAAATGTGGCTGTGTCTGTTTTATGATGCTAAATAGTTTCTGTTTCTAATTCAGGCATCTTCAGATCTGAACCTAACTCAGTCATTGGCCACTGATACCTCAGACAGGTAACAAACTTCGGAATCATGAAATATCCCATATTGTGAACTAGAGTTATTGCATTTTGTTGTTGGAGCTGTTTTCACTTGAGGCTGAGGCTCTCACTGCCTCATCCTCTGATATACTAACTATTTAGTTGTCAGTATTCTATTGGTAGTTGAATTGACTACCGTGTTAATTGAGATTTGCAGCCACTCTTGCCAGAAGTGAATGAACCATTTTTGATCAGTTTCCTCCCAATGGCTGCACCATAAAAGAAGTCAGACTTAAGAAAATTTGATTCACAGTGATATCAAGACATGGTTGAAGGCACTACAAAAAGCAAGGGTGCTGGATAAAGCAAAGGCTCTGGGCCCTGACAATATTCTATAAGATGTAGGAATCTAAGGCCATTCGCACCATTGAGTCCATCTACCATTCAATGAGATCATGACTGATCTGATAATCCTCAGCTCTACTTACCTGCTTTTTCACCATAACCCTTGATTCCCTATCTGATTAAAACTCTGTATCAGTGAGAATATACTTAATGTTCCAGCTTCAATAGCTCTTTGTGGCAAAGAATTCCACAGATTAACAACTCTTCAAGAGAAGAAATTCCTCCTTATGTCTGTCCAAACCGGATAATCCCTTACCTTGAGATGATCTCTGGCCCTAGACTCTCCCACAAGTGAAACAACCTCTCTACATAAACCCTGTGAAGTGCCGTAACAATCTCTTATGCCTTAATGAGGTCTCTTCTCATTCTTCTAAACTCCAACGAATACAAGTGCAATCTACTCGACCTTTCCTCAAAAGAAAATCTCTCCATACCTGGAATCAACTTAGTGAACTTCCTTTGGACTGCCAAAATAGTACTTTCTTCCCTTAGTTAAGGGACCAAAACTGTTTGTTTTAGGTTTATGTTACCTCCTTGCATAATTTTAGCATGACATCCCTATTTCTATAGTCTATTCCCTTTGAAATAAATTACAACATTCTGTTTACATTTTCTATTATCTGTTGATCTAGGATGCTAGCTTTTTATGATTCATACATGAGGATTTCCAGATCTCTGTGCTGTAGCATTCTGTAGTCTTTCATCTGCTTTATACTTCCTACTAAAAAGCATAACCTCTCATATTCCCACATTATGTTCCATCTGCCAAGATTTTACCCACTCACTATATCCCTGTGTAGACTCTGCGTCATCCTCACCCCTTGCCTTTCTACCTAATTTTGTGTACAGTAATCCACAAGCTTGGCTATAGGATGTACATTTTGTTTTTCCAAGTCATTAAAGTATGTTTTAAATTGTGGTCCTAACATTGATCCCTGTGATACTCCACTCATTACAGGTTGCTATCCTGAAAATGCCCCGTTGTTTCAGCACTGTCTGTTCTATTAGTTAGTGAATCCTCTATCCATTCTAATATACCACCGCCAAAATCATGGGCTCTTATTAAGTAGCCTTTTGTATACTACCTTATCGTGTGCATTTTGGAACACTATATTACATCGACTGGTTTGACTTTATCTAGCCTGTTTGTTATTTCCTCAAAGAATTCTAATCAGTTTGTCAGGCATGATTTTCCCTCATGAAGCCAAGCTGATCCTGCTTAGTTATATTTTCTAAATGCTGTACCATTACATCCTTTAGAATAGACTCATTTTCCCAGTGAGGAGGAAGGAACTGAAGGCACTGGTGCTAAGTTTACAGTTGACACAAAGATAAGGTGGAGGGACAGCTAGTATCGAGGAAGCAGGGAGGCTACAGACATATTAAGTGAGTCGTCCAATAAATGGCAGATGGAATACAATGTGAGAAAGTGTAACATCATGCACTTTGGTAGGAAGAATAGAGGCACAGATTATTTTCTAAATGGATAAAAGGACTTGGGAGACCTATTTCAGGAGTCTCTTCAGGTTTACATTCAGGTTCACTTGGCAATTAGGAAGGCAAATGCACTGTTTGCATTCATTTCAAGAGGGCTAGAATATAAGACCCGAGATGCACTGCTGGGGCTGTATAAGGCTCTGGTTAGATCGCATTTGGAATAGTATGAGCAGTTTTGGGCCACTTAATTAAAGGAAAGGTGTGCTGACTTTGAAGAAGGTCCAGAGAAGGTTCACAAGAATGATCCTGGGGTGAAGGGCTTGTTATAGGAAGAGCAGTACAGCACTCTGGGTCTGTACCCGATAGTATTTAGAACAATGAAGGGGATCTGATTGAAATGTATGGAATATTGAGAGGCCTGGATTGAGTGGATGTGGAGGAGATGTTTCTGCTAATAGGAGAGACAAGGATCTGAGGACAGTGTCAAAGTGAAGACGTGACCCTTTAGCACTGTTAAAGTCCAGATTTGAGACGGCCCTTATGAACTCAGACCTGTAAGCCTCTCTCTTGGTTCACCCCGGAGATCGTACTCTTTTGGACGTCTGGAATAAAAAAATCCCTCTTACAGACGGATTAGTTTAATTTTAGTCATTCCCTTTATTTACCAATAGCATCACTGTTACAATGTAACATTGATACCTATAAGCTAAACTAACTAAGTTCTAATAATCTAAGAGAGTAGGATACGAGCTGTTCAAGTGCTCCAGCAAGGTACTCTGATGTACTGATACAAAGTGGTTTCCTTTATACAAAAGTTTAAAAAAAAATGCAGGTTCATAATTAGACAGATAACAGTGAAAGACAATAATTCGTAAGGAAGAAAAGTTAATTGACAGGTCTGTGTATGCCTAACTAATCACTCCTACAGGCCCTAAGCCATTCATCAGGTGGGAAAAACATACCCAGCTGAGTTGTGTGCCTGCTAGCGAGATAAACTCCTATCATAAAGAGGTACCAGTCTAAGCTAATTGGAGAGTTCATAGGGTAACTTTGCACAGCTCACATGTCTGATACAATTATTTTACAAAATGGCTTCTTAGCAAGGAGGGCAAACCTTTGACCATAAAATGGCTTCCTGACACATTGTGCCAGAATCTCTTCAATGTTAGGCTTACAATAATTTCTCAGCTAGGAGCAGACACCTGCTTTTTAAGCACTGAATCATTCTGTACCTGAGGCTGAGACGTTACCGTAAGGTTGCATTTAAACTGACTGATTAGTTTTTGAATTAGCATGCTTTCATTTCAGGGTTGTGATTCAAATTCAAATAAGACATAAGATCTGATTAGTTAGAATTGACAGTGGGGCAGTCTGTAAGGTCTGTAGAGTAGTCTGCAAGAACAGCAAGTTAAGGCTTCATCAATATTACCTTTTACAGAGTTTGTATTTAATAACCGGTAATGGCTACTCAATGTCATCATAAAGTCCCAAAATGCAATTAAATTCAATCCATAGCAGATAAGCACTAAGAGTTAATTTTCTACTGGCTCCAACAGCCTCAGCACTAAAATGGTCTCTCACTCTCTAGTGTCCTTTTGAAAGTTCAAGTCAGCAAAGATTTTTTTTCTCTCTGTGTCTGCCCTGCTTGCAAGGGATAATAAGAATTCATTATAATTGGCAGCATCTGACTGTTATAGAGTCATAGAGATGTACAGCACAGAAGCAGACCCTTCGGTCCAATCCGTCCATGCCGACCAGATATCCCAACCCAATCAAGTCCCACTTGCCAGCACCTGGCCCATATCCCTCCAAACCCCTCCTATTCATATACCCATCCAAATGCCTTTTAGTTACAAAGCTTTTGGTAGTACCGAGTTTCGTTTCAGGATCAGAATCAAACACTCATTAATTTCACAAGGGAAAGGCTGTGAATGTTATCAGTTGATGTCCTGTTCACACAGATTCACCGATGCTAAGGCAAATGTTCTTAATTGCCTTACAGCATCCTGCTATCACTTGGTGAGCCCAGATGTCTCTATCTTCTGCATCCCTTGAGATTCCCCCCCTTTTTCTCAGCCTTCCTGCCTGTCTATTTTCTAATGCAGTAAATGTGTTTTATAATTCAGCATTACAATTTAGTCTAAATGTTTAAAGACAAGTTTTAAGGCTATAGACTTTCTTATTCCCTCCTTTTTGTTATTTCATGACATCTACTTGGCTCATACAAGTATAATTAGTCCACTCAGTTGATTTATATTCTTAATAAGTCAAGTGCCTCCTTTGGGAGTCATCGTCCGGAGCAGCAGAGTTTGAAAAATACTGGACTTCAGCATGAAACTTCAGGCATGGAGGTAGAGGGGGAGACTAGGGTTGATTAATCAGATTCCTCTTTGGCTTAGGTGAAAAGCAACGTACGGTCCATTTCGTGCACAAGTGGATGACAATGTATATTCTAGGATGAGACCAAGGATTATCAGTATGTCCCACACGATCTATCTGCATGGGGACCATAGCCAGCAAGTAAAACTCCATCCACATGAATTGGATGACGGTGTGACAGGTATCTTCCCTGCGTCTTGACCTGTTTTGTTGATAACATCTGTGTTGTCCAAAATGTCTTTCGAGAAATCATGGATGTAGGTGCAACTTTGCAGGCCAATGACTGAACAAGCGCCTCCTTCTTTAGCAAGGAGGAAATCTAGCATTAGCCGATTCTGAAGTGTCATCATCCGAGTCTCCTGTAACTGTTTGTTCACCAGTTTTAAAGTGTGGGCAGTTAAGTTGGCAAGTTTCTCGATATTATATGGAAGGTCACTTATCTGATCTAGGGCCATCTCAGCACCCCAACCAGGAATAAAGCCTCCCAGCAACCTGGACCACCAGGTTTGTTGATGGAAGATGTTGTGTAAGTCCCATTTTGTTTTTCCTCTACTTTTTGTTCCATATTGATTCACCTTTTGGTGGGCGTTCCATTCATCATCTACTTCAGGCATTTCATGGTGGAGGGTGAAAAGTGGTAAGGTGCGTACGAGGGCACCATGTCCATACCAGTCATTGGGTAAATATTGGAAGGCTTTGTTTTTTGTATAGCCAATGAAGGCTAAAAGGAGTTTCAAGGGTGCACTTCTGTGAGTGAATGATGAGTCCACTCAGAGCGAGAGCTGAATCTTGTAAACAGTGAGTGCTATCAAATGTTTGATTGTTCAAGTATATTAACAGATGGAGAGCAGGAGTTCGCCCAGTGTTTTTGATAATATTTTTGCACAGTTTTTGCTTTATTTGCCCCATGTCATGGGCACCAGAAGGTCTTTCAATGCACCATTCTAACCGTGGAACAATGTTAACATTGAATCTTTCAGATTTGTTAGTGCACCTTCACACAGTGATGTCATTCTTCTAATGAATGGGTGTTTCCATCACAAGTGAGGGATTGCATAAGTGGGTGAATCTTATTTATACACTGTACATTAGAATGATGGAAGAGTGAGCAGATAACACATGGATCAGGGGGTTTAGCTTGAATAAAGAAAACATTAGTAACAGAAGGAGGATTGGGAGTGCATAGTGTTTTTGGTATTTCTTCATTTTTCCAGCTTGTCTTGTTAATTACTATAGCTACTGAATATAGGAAACATGTAAAGGTATTTCTGTCAGTGGCGGTAGGTCGGATAGGAGAGGATTCTGTTGAGATGGTATAGGTAGTCAGTCTTGTGGCAATAAGTGCCTGAGAGTTTGGTGATTTCGGTACTATGTGCTCAATACTGCACACTGTATAGTTCATTTTGAAAGGGGAACAGACAAGCATCTCAAGGTAGCAGCTTTTGATTGATGGAATGGATGAGGTTATGGAATTGTGCCATGTCATGATGATCAGCATAGAAGTGTTGCGAGGATGACAGTAAGGTTGAGAGTGATGTTTGGATATGCAGTGTGAGTAGTTTAAATAGGTTTCAGCTGGGCAGCTGCATTCATACCTTCTAATGGTATTAGTACAGTTTTCATTTATAGAGTCACATTGGAGTTTTAGCTGATCTGATCTATCATAGATGGGTTGGTTATATCTGGCACATGTACTTGAGTTGGGTTTTCATCAGATGCCTATATCAGTACTAACACTAGGACTGTGAGGGTCTACAAGCTTGCAATGTCCTTTGTAGACCCATGTTGACCATCCTTCTACCTTTACTGCAGTTTCAGTTGTCAGAAGAACTTGATAAAGACCTAGCGAATTTTGAGAGGATTTATAGCTCAGATTGAGGTTCTGGATGTAGGTTTGCTTGCTGAGCTGGAAGGTTCATTTCCAGATGTTTTATCACCCAACTAGGTAACATCTTCAGTGGGCCTCCAGGCGAAGCACTGTTAATAATTCCTGCTTTCTATCTATGTGTTTGGAACTCTTATGTCAACAAACACATCAAGTTAGACCCCATCTACCACCCCTGAAAAAAGAAAATGACATCACTACAGGAAATGACATCACTAACCCCACGCAACCCAAACATATAAGTAGAAAGCAGGAAATATCGACAGTGCTTCGCCCAGAGGCCCACTGAAGATGTTACCTAGTAGGGTGACGAAACGTCCGGAAATGAACCTTCCAGCTCAGAGAGCAAACCTACATCTTGATAAAGACATTTCCAGTGGGGGACAATTTTTCACGATTAAAGTCTTTCAATAGTACGAAGTCACCAGGGTTAATGTGTTTAAACTTTGGAGCTCTTTCTTCTTCCTTCCCTGGTACTCCATAGGCTTCTTTGACCTGTTGATGATAAGACTGCAAAGCTTTGCTTAACTTAATCATGTACCAGTGCATTTCTTCTGCCATGACATGTACATCAACAGGGTGTTGGGCAGTGAATGGTGCAGACCAAGGAGTCCTCAGGGGCTATCCATATATTAGTTCAGCCGCTGAGAATCCTGTCTTTTTCTGTGTCATGGTTCTCATATTAAAAAGGGCAGTTGGGAGTACTTGCATCCATTTAAGGTCTGTTTCTTCTATCAACTTGCTTAGCTGACCTTTTAGGGTACCATTGGCTCTTTCTACAATTCCCATTGCTTGGCGATGGTTGGCACAATGGATTTTTTGATTCATATTCAAGTTTTTACATAGTTCCTTGTTTAGCTCCACACAGAAGTGGGGGCCATTATCAGCAGAGACCTTTACTAGTATTCCAAATCTGGGTATGATTTCCCTTAACAGAATTTTAAAAGTAGTTGTTGCTGTGCAGTCAGTACAGGGATAAGCTTCAATCCATTTACTAAATACATCAATTATCACTAAGCAATACTTACAACCATGACATCTAGGTAACTCGATAAAATCTAACTGGATAGTATCAAAAGGTGCACTTGGCGTGCCTGCTGGACATTTTACTCCTTTCCCGGGATTATACTTTTGACAAATTAGGCAACTTGCAGCTGTTTGTTTTGCTTTTTCTTGCAGGTGGGGATTCCTCCAAGTTTGGAGAATTCTGTCCACCATTCCCTCCTTACCTACATGTGTATGCGTACGAACATAATCAACTAGAATAGGCAAAAGCAAGTCGGGAAGCAATGTCTATCCTACCGGTGTAACCCAAAGCTTATTGTAACTATTTACATAACAACCATGGTTCATCCATCTTTGTCTTTTCTCATCAGAGGCATCCCTGATAGGTCTGTATTTGCCCTAGGTCAGACATGGTCAGAGTGTCAGAAGAGGAAATAGGAGAGTCTCCCTTTGGTTTTCTATTCGTCATTTGAGTAACCATATCTTTTTGCTCAAAAGCTGCTTTCTTAGCAGCTACGTCAGCATCGTTGTTGCTTTTAATGACATCGGAAGCATCAGAGGAGTGAGCAGAACAATTGATAATTGCCAATTGAGGGGGAAGTTGAGGGGATTGGCGACATAGGTAGCATTGAGAATAGGGGTTCCTGATGAGGTAAGGAAGCCACGCTGCTGCCAGAGTTGACCAAAATCATGGGCACATCCAAAGGTGTAGCGGGAATCAGTATAGATATTAGCTGACTTTCCTTCAGCAAGCATGGGGAGAGCAAGGAGCTCAGCTTGCTGGGCGGAGCAGGGTGGGTCGACAGAATAAGCTTCTAATGTCTGGGATGAAGTGACAACCGCATATCCTGACATGCGTTTGCCCTCTGGAGCGATAGAAGAAGAACCATCGACATAAAGTGTAAGGTCTGGGTTAACAAGATTCTGATCTGTAAGATCAGGGCGTGGTTTATGAGAACACAATCATGAGGAGGATCATGCAGTTTAAGAAGTTCTTCCTACAGGAATGTAACGGGGTTAATGTTAGAGCAGTATTTAAGGAGAGAAGTGGATTCTGAGTGGAGTACGTTTCGAGGTCGGCAAGGATAGTGCAGAATGGGAAGTACAGACATCTACATTTTGATGTAAAGTTATATTGGAGGCAGCCAATCCCTTCTGGATAGCTGGGAGAACCTGGGTGCAGTTTTAAAATAATCGTGTAGAAGCCACGTGTACTTTAATCTTGAATGAATTAAATGTGGTGCCAGTAGAATGCCACAGGCTGTCTGTAAATACTAATCCGGGGGCAGAGTTGTAATTATCAACCTGTATGGTGGCCTTATCCTTCCAAATAGAATCTTAAATTGTATTAGTTTGAATTTGACTTGCACTTCCAGTTGTTTTAAAGTTGAACTGAAGTGGTTTTTTTGAAAAACTAGCAAGGTTTTGGTTCTTTCAGCAGTGCATCATTTTCTTTCACCGCCTGGTTAAAGAGTACGAACTGGTTTTAAAAGCAGCAGTTGGGTTTGATCAAAATCAGTGACTTGAAATTCACTTATCAATGCAATTGTAACACTCCTAACACACAGTGACAAATGATTCATTAGGGGAAGGCCATGGGCATTGGCACGTTGGAGTAGGGAGAGGGGTTCAGGTGATGTTTTGTTTTATGAAACATGTTTGCCTTGGCCTGTACTGTGGGTGAGTTTTGAGGAGGTCAGCTGACAGGAGAAGAGGCATAAAATATTTCCTTCGCCAAACTAGAATCCCATTCCTCATCCACAGATCAATCAGGATTCTTTATAGGAGAGGGGAGGGTGGGGTATCAGGAACAGTCTCTGTCATTTGTCTGGTCCTGCGCGGCTGCAGCTTGTTCTTATTCACTGGTTTTCCTTTTCATTAAATTGACATTTCAGCTTAGGTTCGAAATCTTTGCTCTCCTTGTGATTAATTTTCTCTCTGGCCAATTCCAATTCTGCTTCTAAATCATATGCTTCACATTGCCTTTTAGTTCTGCCCAGTCTAGTTCAGATCCTTCCTCCATTAATGGACTAATTCCCCATTTAATACAATTTTGTCTCCATGACGATTGCATGGATTTTTCCCATTTTTTCCTAGCTACTTTTTTTCCACGCTGCTATGGCTTCTTTCTGCTTACTTCCCTGTAGTTTTTCCCAAATCCCTTGTTCAATTTTAATGAGTCAAGTTAAATCATGTGTGCCTCCTAGAGGCCAATCCTTATTCTGTTGAGCAGCTGCAGCTGATATTTCCCTTAATTGTTTCTCATAATTAGGATACAGACTTATTATTTCAGTTAAGGGACATTTGTCTTTCATCTTACCTAGAGTTACACCCATATTTATCCTACCTGCTTTAAATTTTCACAAAACTACTGATCAACAGAGGCACCAACCCCAATCACTACAGGGCACAGACACAAAACACCATCACTTATTTACCAATAAACAAATGTGCATCCAAACCGAATCTCAAAGGAATAAACTTTTCTGCAACCTGCAGAGAGTTAGCGCTAAGTCTCTGTGTGCCTGTCCCACTCGCTTGCTCCCTCTTTCTCACACATGAACATTTTAAAAGATAACAATCCGACTTGGAACAAGACTAATTATTTCTGTAAAGCATTCTCGGCATTCTAAAACCCTGACAAGGCAATTAAGAACATTTGCCTTAGCATCGGTGAATCTGTGTGAACAGGACACCAAGTGATAACATTCACAGCACTGAGACAAAGAAGAATTTCTTCAACCAGAGGGTGGTTAATCTGTGGAACGCATTGCCATTGAGTGCATTGGAGGCTAAGTCATTGAGTGTATTTAAAATAAAGTTAGGTTCTTGATTAGTAAGTGGATCAAAAGTTTTGGGGAAAAGGCAGGAGAATGGGGTTGGGAAACATATTAGCTGTGATCAAATGGCGGAGTGACTCTGTGGACAGAATGGCCTAATACTGCTCCTATATCTTGCCATCTTATGGATGCAGAAAGGATGTTTGCTCAATGGGAGCTTCTAGACTCGGAAACACAGTTTATAAAGAAGACAGATATGCGGAGAAATTTCTTTGAGAGTGGAGGGATATGGGCTGGGTGCTGGCAGGTGGGACTAGATTGGGTTGGGATATCTGGTCGGCATGGACAGGTTGGACCGAAGGGTCTGTTTCCATGCTGTACATCTCTGTGACTCTATGATGAGTCTTTGAAACTTGATATACATACAAATTAGGAAAAGGAAAAGCTTAGTTGGCTCCTTGAACCTACTCCATCATACAAAACGAATGTGGCTGATCTGAAATTCACATTCGCATCTACTTCCTGTCCGCTTTGACTCTCTTTACTATTTTCCATTTTGATTGGATCTTTCCAGACCTAGGGAATTTTTAAAAATTAAAACCAATGTATCTACTATTTCATTATTGACTTCTTGGAAGCCCTTAGGATGAGGTCCATCTAAATCTGGAGACTTGTCAGATTTTATTCTCCTAATTTTCTCAGTTCCTTTCCTGATGATTGATTGTTTTAAGTTCCTCTCTCCTTATCACCTCATGATTCACAACTATTTCTGAGATGTTACTTGTATGCTAGTCAGTAGAGGCAGACACAATAAATTTGTTCAATTAATTTGCTGTTCTCCAGATACTCGTGGTGACATTGAATGTTTTAAAATGTTTTCTGATTTATCTGTGTATGGTTTTCAGGGGTGGATGGGAAACTATCATTAAAGCTAATGTCAGATCAGCATTAACTTTTTGAATGGCAGAGCAGGCTTAATGGGCAGAATGGCCTACTGCCAATTTGTATGTATGTGGGCTGTGTAAGCAGATTTCCTTCTCTGAAGGGCTTGACAAAATCAGCTGGGTTTGGATGAAATTCCTGTAGTTTTATGATTACTATTAGAGAATACGTTTTTATTCCATTTTCATACATTAATTGAATTGAAATTCCATTGGTTACCATTATGGAACGTAGACTCATGTCTTCAAGGCATTGGCCAACCTCTGGATTTGAAGTATACTAACATTAACACTATGCTACCATTTCAGTTCTAATTAGTGATATATTGTAAGCTACATTGACATTGCTAATAAATGATTCATTCTGAGGATTGAAGGTGTCGTTTCAGACGAGAAGAGATTCCCGAGGAAAGGAGGACCCTGATCAAAGAAAAAGTGAAGAGAGAAACGGTGACTGGTGTAGACCAGGGCATCATCATGCAAGGTGTGTGGCCTGGATTGAGTTGATACAGTAATTATTCTGTTAGTGATCTGGGAAGAAGTGTCAGCAATATTCAATTTGAGCTACTGTTAAATAAATCATTCTAACTGTTTTGTATTAGAGAAATGGATGTTTTCAGCTTCAAGCTGTTGAGGTTGAGGGAAGATAAAAGGCAGTAAAGGGAAAATTTCTATTTTACTGTTGTTTTCTTTGGACATGTGATTCAAGAACCATACACTCAAATGTGTGAAGTAGACTCGCAGAAAGCAACTCAAAGGTGGACAATGATCAGCACCAAGTGAAAACATCTGGATAAAGGCCTTTGCCCTATTTGAGCTGTTCTGTATTAAGGGCCTGAAGTGCTCGCCTGATCCCTGAGAGTCCTATTAATAAACCCTTCTTAGGGTCATATGTCCTTAGTACACATTAACAGTGACTTTGTAGATGAGAAAAGGAGGTCCTTATGAATAAGTCCAGATATTCCCTGTGACCAGCAACAGTGTTTGGACTTCAGTTGTCTAAATTCCCCAACCCCATCTCCACACCTGAAACTTCTTTTCCTAGCCCATCCTAGAACTATACTCCAGTTTTAAAACAATGGCCTAATTCTGATTCTCTCAATACATAAGGCTTCATTTTCTAGGATCATTGAAAAGGCCACTGGGCAGTTGGTATGTGGGCCATCCATGTCCTCTTTCATAGAACAGCTCAGAACAGGCCCTTCAGCCATCAGTGTTGCATTAACCTGTGAACTCATCTAAGCCCTTTCCCCTACACTATCCCATCATCATCCATATGCTTATCCAAGGACTGTTTAAGTACCCTAATGTGGCTGAGTTAACTACATTGGCAGGCAGGGCATTCCATGTCCTTACCACTCCCTGAGTAAAGAACCTGCTTCTGACATCTGTCTCAAATTGATAACTCCTCAATTTGCAGCTATGCCCCCTCGTACAAGCCAATGTCATCATCTGAGGAAAAAGACTCTCACTGTCCACCCTATCTAATCCTCTCATCATCTTGTATGTCTCTATTAAATCTCCTCTTAGCCTTCTTCTCTCCAAGGAGAACAGAGCCAAGTCCCTCAGCCTTTTCTCCTAAGAGCCCCCCCCCCCCCCCCCCCCCCCCACCGCCTCAGACAAGGCAACATCCTGGTAAATCTCCCCTGCACCTTTTCCAATGCTTCCACATCCTTCCTGTAATGGTGCAACCAGAAGTGTACAGAATATTCTGAGTGAGGCTGCACTAGTGTTTTGTAAAGTTGCAGCATTACATCACTGCTCCGGAACTCAGTTCCTCGACCAATAAAACCTAACACACTGTATGCCATCTTAACAGCACTATCAATCTAAGTGGCAACTTTCAGGAATCTATGTACATGAACACCAAGATCCCTCTGCACATCCATACTACAAGAATCTTTCCATTGACCCAGTATTCTGCCTTCCTGTTATTCTTTCCAAAGTGAATCACCTCACATTTATCTGCATTGAACTCCATTTGCCACCTCTCAGCCCTCTGCAGATTATCCAAGTCCCCCTGCAACCTCCAACATTCTTCTACACTGTCCACGACTCCACTGACTTTAGTGTCATCTGCAAACTTACTAACCCATCCACCTATGCCTGCGTCGAAGTAATTTATAAAAATGATAAACAGTAGTGGTCCCAAAACAGATCTTTGTGGCATACCACTTTTCTGACATTTTTATCACTCTGTTGAATGACTGTTTTTAATATAGTAAGGATAATTTTAAATGATACTGTTGAGTTCAAAATGGTCACTGAGAATCTCTCTGATGTGATCTGCACAAACTGACATCAGAAAGAACAGATGCTTGTACCTCTCCAATCCCCATACACATAGACAAACTCACTGTCTGGTTACTAAGTCCCAGTAACTGAGAAATAGAAACCCACCATTTTACTTCAAAAAACTACAGAGATGCAAGAATCTATTTTCATCTCTGAGCCTGAATCTCAGTTCCTGATGATGTATTGAAGGCAAATTTTGGCCTAGTGGAACTGAGTGAATTAGAAGGAAAATGGCATCTCGCAAAACTACTCGAATGAATTTAATTTATATATATCTGACTGCTCAGTCAATATGTATAAATAAACTGCATCAACTGCTGACATTTCTGACACCTACAAACGGACCCCACCACCAGAGATATATTTCCCTCCCCACCCTGATCCCCTTTTCGCAAAGACCGTTCCCTCCGTGACTACCTGGTCAGGTCCACACCCCCCAAAAACCCACCCTCCCATCCTGGCACCTTCCCCTGCCACCGCAGGAATTGCAAAACCTGCGCCCTCACCTCCACCCAAAGCCCCAAAGGAGCCTTCTACATCCATCAAAGTTTCACCTGCACTTCCACAAATGTCATTTATTACATCCATTGCTGCCAATGCAGTCTCCTTTACATTGGGGAGACAGAACGCCTTCTTGCAGAGCGCTTTAGGGAACATCTCCGGGACACCTGCACCAATCAACCCCACCGCCCCGTGGCCCAACATTTCAACTCCTCTGCCCAATCTGCCGAGGACATGGAGGTCCTGGGCCTCCTCCACTGCCACTCCCTCACCACCCAACACCTGGAGGAAGAATGCCTCATCTTCCATCTCGGAACCCTTCAACCCATGGTATCAATGTGGACTTCACCAGTTTCCTCATTTCTCCTCCCCCCCACCTTACCTCAGTTCCAAACTTCCAGCTCAGTACCATCCTCATGATCTGTCTCACCTGTCAATCTTCTTTCCCACCTATCCAAACCACCCTCCTCTTCAACCTATCACCTTTACCCCTTCCTCCATCCACCTATTGCATTCTCAACTACCTTCTCCCCAGCCTCACCCCCTCCCATTTATCTCTCCACCCCCGAGGCTTCCAGCATCATTTCTGATGAACGGCTTCTGCCTGAAACAGTGATTCTCCTGCTCCTTGGATGCTGCCTGACCTGCTGTGCTTTTCCGGCACCACCCTAATCTCCAGCATCTGCAGTCCTCACTTTCGCCTATAAATGTATAGTATGGAATAGTGCAGAGTCAGCCATGTCCTGGGCAATGACAGTCTCCAACAAAAGATAATCTTGATATTAAATGGCATTATCATCACTGAATTTCACGCTATTAAGATTCTGAGGGTTAATCAGAAACTGAACTGGACTAGTTATATTAATACTGTGGTTATAAGAGCAGTTCAGGGGCTAGGAATCCCGCATTGAGTAATTCACCTCCTGACTCCCCAAAGCCTGTCCTCCATCTACAAGACACAAGTTAAGGGTGTGATGGATACTCTCCACTTGCCTGGATGGGTGCATCTCCAACAACATTAAAGAAACTTAACACCATTCAGAACAAAATTGCGCACATCCACAAACATTCATTCCCATCTCCACCAACACATTTTGGGAAAACTGCACCTTCGAAACCTAGAAATACTACCATATAGAAGGACAAAGATAGCAGATAGATAGGAACATCACCACCTACAAATTCACTTCCAACTCCCAAGCTATCATTAATTGGAAATATGTCTCCATTTCTTCACTGTTTTTGGGTTAAGGCCCTCAAATTCCCTTCCAGCCTGCACTGAGATTGTATAATGGAATATAGGTAGATTAAGTCGATGTGCAAAGAACTGGCAGATGGAATGTAATTTGGGAAAGTGCAAGATTTTTCAGTTTGGAAGGAAAATGAAAAGCATATAAAGCATTCCTTTGTAATTTACTCTTATTCAAGTTTAGCACATTTTTTTTCAATTCAACTTCTGCCCTCCTAATGGAATGCTTAATTGTACCATGTTATGGACTCAATTCCCAGGGATCTTTTACTTCAAGGTAATCTATTAAACCTATCTCATTACACTTCACCAGATCCAAAATAGCCTGATGCCTAGTTGGATCCACAACATATTATTCTAGGAAACTATCCTGAAAATATCTTATTTTTCTGTATTTGTACGCTATACTGAAACATCATCTCAGCATCTACTCTGTTAAGCTTCCTCAGAACCTTGTATGTTTCAATAAGATTACTCTTCATTCTTATAAACGTTAAGGAATAAAGGCCAAACTTAATTACCTGTTCTTAATAATTCCTTCATTCCCAGGAATTAGTTGAGTGAGTCTCTTTTGAGCAGCCTGCATAGAGTCGTACAGCACGGAGACAGGCCCTTTGGCTCAAACAGGTCCATGCTGACCAAAATGTCCACCCACGCTAACACCATTTCTTTGCACGTATCCTTCTAATCCTTTCCTATCCATGAATTTGTCCAAGTACCTTCTAAATGATGTTAATTTGACCGACTCAATCACTTCCACTGGCAGCTCATTCCATATGCAAACCACCCTCTGTGTAAAAAAGTTGCCCCTCAGGTTCTTGTTTACCCTTTCTCCTCTTACCTTAAACTGATGCCCTCTAGTCCTTGATTCCCCAACCCTGGGAAAAAGACAGAGTGCATTCACCCTAGTCATGCCTCTCACAATCTAATACAACTCTATAAGATCGCCTCTCGATCTTCTAAAGAAAAAAAAAGTCTTAGCTTGTCTAACCTCTTCCCTAGAATTCAGACCATTGAGTCCAGGCAACATCCTTGTAAATTTCTTCTGCACTATTTCCAGTTTAATAACATCCTTCCTATAGCAAGGTGATCCAAACTGAACGCACTACTCTTAAGTGAGGACTCGCCAACGTCCTGTATAATTGCAACATAACTTCCTAACTTCTGTATTCACTGCCCTGACTGATGAAGGCCAGTGTGCCAAAAGCCTTCTTCACTGCCCTTCTACCTTTCAGAGAACTGTGAATCTGAACTCCCAAGATCATTCTGTTCTACTCTACTCCTTAAGGCCCTACCATTCACCATGAAACTCCTACCTTGATTTGACTTTCCAAAATGCAAAACCTCACACTTATCTATATTAAACTCCATTTGCCATTTCTTGGCCCGCTTCCCCAGCTGATCAAGGTGCCGCTGCAATTTCTGATAACCTTCCTCACTGTCCATGATACTGCTTATTTTAGATTAGATTAGATTCCCTACAGTGTGGAAACGGGCCCTTCGGCCCAACAAATCCACACCAACCCTCCGAAGCGCAACCCACCATACCCATTCCCCTACGATCATCCCTGACTAATGCACCTTAACGCTATGGCCAATTTAGCATGGCCAATTCACCTAACCTGCAAATCTTTGGACTGTGGGAGGAAACCGGAGCACCCAGAGGAAGCCCACGCAGACACAGGGAGAATGTGCAAACTCCACACAGACAGTCGCCTGAGGCGGGAATTGAACCCGGGCCCCTGGCGCTGTGAGGCAGCAGTGCTAACCACTGTGCCACCGTGCAGCCCCTATTTAAGTGTCATCAGTGAACTAATCATGCCTTGTACATTCTCAACCAAATCATTGATATAGATAACAATCTGCAGTAGGCCCAATACTGACGCCTGAGGCACTCCACTAGTCACAGGCCTCCAGTCCAACAAGCATCCTCCACTATTACCCTCTGCTTTCTACCATAAAGCCAATTTTGTATCCAATTTGCCAGCTCGCCCTGGATTCCATGTAATCTAATCATGAAATCCATATAGACTACTGCCCCACCCTCATCAACCTTCCTGGTCACTTCATCAAAGAACTCTAACAAATTGGTGAGGCTTGTTATCCACTCACAAAGCCACACTGACTACTTCTAATCAAACCCTGTCTTTCCAAATGCACGTATATCTTATCTCAGTTAAAAATCACACAACACCAGATTATAGTCCAACAGGTTTAATTGGAAGCACTTGCTTTCGGAGCACCGCTCCTTCATCAAGTGGTTGTGGAGAACACAATTGTAAGGCACTGAATTTATAGCAAAAGTTTACAGTGTGATGTAACTGAAATTATACATTGAAAAATACCTTGATTGTCTGTTGAGTCTTTCATCTGTTGGAATACCATGATAGTTTCACTTCTTTCATGTGGAAATCACAAAACTTCTTTTAAAAAGTTGCATTCTCAGGTTAACTGTAACAATTGGTGTTAGCTAGACAATATGTTGAAGGTGTTAGCCTCGTGTTCTCTGTCTATGCCATGATGTTTAGATTGATTCTAATCTAAAAAGTGAGATAACAAGAGTTTTACATTAATTCATGCAGTTTTTGAGCAAAATACAATGTAACTTTGCAAGTACAAATTCACCCCACAAAATATATGCATATGTGTGCATGTGGGTCTTTGTGTGTGAGTAGGTGTGTCTGGTTGGGGGCTTGACTGTGAGAGAGACAGTGTATGTGTATGTGTGTGTGTATGTGAGTGTAGAGTGTCTTAAGTCTGAGGGGGTGCATGTGAGAGCGTGGGAGTGTGTGTGTGTCTGGGGTGGGGGGGGTTGTGAGTGTCTGAGAGAGAGTGTGTATGTGTGTGTGCATGAGTGTAGAGTGGTCTAAGTCTCTGAGAAGATGCATGTATGAGTGTGTGTGTCTGTAAGGGTGTGTGTGTATCTGTGTGCTTATCTGTGTATAAGTGTGTCCGTTTGTATGTGTGTGTAGGAGTGTCTATGTGTGTGTGTATAGTGTAATGGTGTCACCTGTAGTGTGAAATGAACCCAAGGTCCCGGTTGAGGCCCTCCCTATGGGTGCGGAACTTAGCTGTCAGCTTCTGCTCGGCCACTTTTCGCTGCTGCCTGTCCCAAAATCTGCCTTGGAGGATGGTCACCCGAATGTCCGAGGTCGAATGTCCTGGACTGCTGAAGTGTTCCCCAACTGGGAGTGAACCCTCCTGTCTATTGATTGAATGGGCACCGCACAACATCCGTTGCCGTTGCCTTTGCTCGGTTTCCCCAATGTACCATGCCTCCGGGCATCCTTGCCTGCAACATATAAGATAGACAACGTTGGCCGAGTCACATGGGTACCTGCCACGTACATGGTGGGAGATGTCTCCACATGTAATGGTGGTATTCATATCCACACTCTGACATGTCTTGCAATTCCTACTGTGACAGGGTTGTGTGGAGTTGTCCTGAAAGCCGTGAAGCTTGTTACAAGCAAAGATCTGTTTGAGGTTTGTTGGTAGTTTAAAGGCAAGCAGTGGCGGTGTGGGGAAGACTCGCCCAGACCTTCCCCACACCGCCACTGTTTGCCATTAAACAACCGCCAAACCTGAAACAGATCTTTGCTCGTAGCAAGCTGCCCGGTTGTCAGGACAACACCATACAACCCTGTCACGGTAGGCGCTGCAAGACATGTCAGAGTGTGGACATGGATACCACCGTTACACGTGGGGACATCCTCCCACCATGTACGTGGCAGGTACTCATGTAACTCGGTCAACGTTGTCTATCTTATACGTTGCAGGCAAGGATGCCTGGAGGCATGGTACATTGGGGAAACTGAGCAAAGGCAATGGCAACGGTTGAATGGGCACCGCACAACAATCAACAGACAGGAGGGTTCCCTCCCAGTTGGGGAACACTTCAGTGGTCCAGGACATTCGACCTTGGACCTTCGGGTGACCATCCTCCAAGGCAGATTTCGGGACAGGCAGCATCGAAAAGTGGCTGAGCAGAAGCTGATAGCTAAGTTCCATATCCATAGGGAGGACCTCAACCGGGATCTTGGGTTCATGTCACACTACAGGCGACACCATTACACTATACACACACACACACATCCTCTCAAAGACTTAGACCACTCTACACTCGTGCACACACACAGGCACACTCTCTCTCAGACACTCACAACCCCCCCCACCCCAGACACACACACACTCCCACGCTCTCACATGCACCCCCTCACAGACTTAAGACACTCTACACTCGCATACACACACACATACACATACACTGTCTCTCTCACAGTCAAGCCCCCAACTAGACACACCTACTCACACACAAAGACCCACATGCACACATATGCATATATTTTGTGGGGTGAATTTGTACTTGCAAAGTTACATTGTATTTTGCTCAAAAACTGCATGAATTAATGTAAAACTCTTGTTATCTCACTTTTTAGATTAGAATCAATCTAAACATCATGGCATAGACAGAGAACACGAGGCTAACACCTTCAACATATTGTCTAGCTAACACCAATTGTTACAGTTAACCTGAGAATGCAACTTTTTAAAAGAAGTTTTGTGATTTCCACATGAAAGAAGTGAAACTATCATGGTATTCCAACAGATGAAAGACTCAACAGACAATCAAGGTATTTTTCAATGTATAATTTCAGTTACATCACACTGTAAACTTTTGCTATAAATTATGTGCCTTACAATTGTGTCCTCCACAACCACCTGACGAAGGAGCGACGCTCTGAAAGCAAGGTAAAAACAATGACTGCAGATGCTGGAAACCAGAGTCTAGATTAGAGTGGTGCTGGAAAAGCACAGCAGTTCAGGCAGCATCCGAGGAGCAGTAAAATCGACGTTTCGGGCAAAAGCCCTTCATCAGGAATACAGCTCCGAACACTAGTGTGCTTACAATTAAATCTGTTGGACTATAACCTGGTGTTGTGTGGTTTTTAACATTGTACACCCCAGTCCAACACCGGCATCTCCAAATCATTATCTCACAGAATCTTCTCAAGTAACTTACTCAACACAGATGTTAAGCTTACTGATCTGTACTTCCCAGGCTTTTCTTTGCAGCCCTTTGTGAATAATGACACAACAGTCGTTACTCTCCAGTCTTCTGGGACTGCACCCATGCTAATGATGATGCAAGAGTATCAGCCAGGGACCTGACAGTTTTTTCTCTAGCCTCTATCAGTGTTCTTGGATATATCTGGTCAGGAACAGGAGATTTATATACTTTCATACATTCTAAAACATCCAACACTTCCTCTACTGAGATATGGACTGTCCCTACGATATCAGCTCTAACTTCCCCAAGTTCCCAAGTCTTCATGACTTTCTCCATGTTAAACACAGTGGAGAAATATTCATTGTGAATCTCGCCCATCTCCTGTGGTCCTACACATATATCTCCACTTTGGACCTTGAGGAGTCCTATTCTCTCTTTCTCTAGTTATTCTTTTTCCTTTAATATATTTAAAGAACCTCTTTGGATTCACCCTTATCTTCTGAGCCAAAGCTATCTTGTGCCCCCTTTTCACCCTCCTGATTTTCTTCTTCAGTAAACTCGTGTATTCCCTGTATACTATCAAGGATTCCCTTGATCCCTGCTGTCTGTAACTGAGCCATGCCTCCTCCTTTTTTCTGGTCAAAGTCTCAATATCCTGTTATCCAGGTTCCCTACTCCTGCCGACCTTGCCCTTTCACTCTCAAAGCAACATGTAGACCTTGGACTATAGCTATCTCAGTTTTAAACACCTCCCACTTGCCGGAGGTCCCTTTCCCTGCAAACAAACTACTCCAGTCAACCCCTTTAAGCTCCTGTCTAATTCATCAAAATTCTCCTTGTCCCAATTTAGAACTTGAACATGTGGACCAGTTTTGTCCCTTTCAATAACTTTTAAAATTAATAGAACTATGGTCACTGGTCCAGAAAAGGTCCCCCACTGTCACCTCTGCTATCTGTCCTACCCTATTTCCCAAGAGTTGGTCATATTTTGCCCCTTCCTGAGTAGGAACCTCTATATACCACTTGAGGAAACTTTCCTGAATGTACTTAACAAATTCCACCCCATCTAAGCCCTTAGCGCTCTGGCAGTCCCAAACTATGTTAGGAAAATTAAAATCCCCTACTATGACAACTCTATTCCTCCTGCAAGTTTCCCTGATTTTCCTGCCTATTTGTTCCTCTAATTCCCATTGACTATTTGGTGGACTATAATAGAATCCCAATAACGTGACCATCCTCTCCTTATTTCTTCTCTGATTACTGCTGTGATACTCTCCTTAATCAAAAATGGAACTCCTCCTCCTCTTCCTTCCACCTTCCTGGCACCCTGCCAGTCCTTCCCTATATTGCCATGTTTCTATATTGACTATAATATCTCCAATGCCATTGTATTCCTTCAGTAAATATGCGGGCCAAAACAGCTGCTGCCCTTTGTTTGGAGTCTCTCTCCACTTAAACAATAGTTCACCTTTGATTCTTCCTACATTAAACTCCATCTGCCAAGATTTTGCCCACTCACTCAACCTTTTTATATCCCCTTGGAGATTCCTATTTCTTCATCACAACATGCTCTCCTACCTATTTTTATATCATCAGTGAAATTGGAAACACTCTAACCCCTCCTCTGAATCATTAGTGTAGATGGTAAATGACTGAGGCCCTAGGACTGATCCTTGTGGCTTTCTGCTAGTGATGTATTTCCAACCTGCATGAGACTCGTTAATCTGAACTCTGTCTTCTGTATGTTTACCGATTCTCAATAAATGCCACTACAGTATACTCAATATTATTAACTCCTGTCATGTGCAATACCCTTTTATGTGCCACATTGTCAAATGCCTTCTACCATTTACACTTCTTCAACTCTGTAATATCCTCAAAAAATTCTAGCCAAGTTGTCAAACATGTTTTCCCATTCACAAAACCATATTGACTTTTGATTGTGTTAAGCTTTTCTAAATATACTTTGACTTGACTGGAAGGGGAACCTTGCAGGGAAGATGGTAGGCAGCAATGGCAGGAATTTCTGGAGATAATTTGGAAGGTACAGCAGAAATTCATCCCAAGGAAGAGAAATCAAAGTAAGGGGAGAACAAGGCAACTGTGGCTGGCAAGCAAAGTCTGGAACAGCATAAAAACAAAAGAGCCTACAATATGAACATGAGTGGGAAGGCAGTGGATTGGGAAGCCTTTAATAACCAGCAGAGAACAGTGAAGAAAGCAATGACAAGATGAAATATGAGAGTAAACTAGCTAATAATATATAAGGAATTATGAGTTTTAAAAAATTTTTATGTAAGAGAGAGGCCAGAATGTTTTGGACTGTTGGAAAACTGATTGGAGTAGTAGTAAGGGGGAACAAAGAAATGGCAGAGGAACTAAATATGTACTCGCATCACTTTTCACAGAGGTCAACACCAGCAGCATACCAGAACTTCAAGGGGGTCATGGGGCAGAGATGAGTGTAGTTGCCGTCACTAAGGAGAAGGTGGTGGGGAAGCTGAAAATGGATAAATCACTCAGACTGGATAGACTACACCCCAGAGTTCTAAAGGAGATAGCTGAGGAGATTGTGGAGTCATTGGTGATCTTTCAGGAATCACTGGAGTCAGGGAGGATCCCAGAACACTAGAAAATGGCTAACGTAACATCCTTGTTTAAGAATAGAGGGAGGGAGGCAGAAGACAAGAAGTTATAGACTGGTTAGCCTGACCTCAGTCATTGGTACAATTTTAGAGTCTGTTATTAAGGATGAGATTGTGTAGTACTTGAAACTGCATGGCAAAATAGGGCTGAGTCAGCATGGCTTTGTCAAGAGGTGTTCATGGTTGACAAATCTGTTAGAATTCTTCAAGGAGGTAATAAGCAAATTAGACAAAGGAGGGTCAGTGGATGTGATATGTTTGGATTTCCTTAAGATCTTTGACAAGGTGCTGCACAGGAGGCTGCTAAATAAGATAAGAGCCTGTGGTGTTAAGCACAAGGTGCTGAATGGACAGAGGATTGGCTGACTGGCAGAAGGCAGAAAAAGGGACAAAGGGGTCTATTTCAGGGATGTCAGCCAGTGACTAGTGGAGTTCTGCAGGTGTTGGTGCTAAGGGCAAAAATATTCACGTTACACATTAATGATCTGGATGAAGGAACTGAAAGTGTTGTTGCTATGTTTGCATATGACACAAAGATAAGTCCAGGGACAGCTAGTGTTGAGGAAGCAGAGAGGCTACAGAAGGACTTGGACATGCTAGGCAAATGAGCTAAGAAGTGGCAGATGCAATACAGTATAGGAAAGTGTGAGGTTATGCGCTTCGGTAGGAAGAACAGAGACGTAGACTATTTTCTAAATGGGGAAAGGCTTAAAAAATCTGGATCACAAAGGGACCTGGGAGTCCTAGTTCAGGCTTCTCTCTTAAGGCTGCAAGTTCACTTGACAGTTAGGAAGGGAAATGCAATGGTGACATTCATTTCATGAGGGCTAGAATTTGTGAGCAGAGATGTACTGCTGAGGCTATGCAAGGCTCCGGTCAGACAACATTTAGAATATTGTGAGCAGTTTTGGGCCCTGTATATATGGGAAGGTGTGCTGGCCTTGAAGGAAGTCTAGAGGAAGTTCACAAGAACGATCTTGGGAATGAAGGGCTTGTTATTTGAGGAGTGGTTGAGGATTCTGAGGCTGTACTTACTCAGTGGAGTTTAGGAGGATGAGGGGATATCCAACTAAAACTTACAGAATACTGAGAGTTTTGGTTAGCGTGGACATGTAGAAGACGTTTCTACTAGTAACAGAGACTAGGACCTGAGGGCACAGCCTCAGAATGAATGGATGACCCTGTAAAATGGAGATGAAGAGGAATTTCTTCAGTCAGACAGTGGTGAATCTGTTGAACACATTGCCGTAGAAGACTGTGGAGACCAAGTCATTGAATGTATTTAAAACAGAGATAGGCTCATGATTAATGAGGGGATCAAAGGTTACAGGGAAAAGGCAGGCAAATGGGGTTGAGAAACATATCAGCCATCATCGAATGGTAGAACAGACTCAATGGGCCGAATGACTAATTTGGTCCGAATGTTTTATGATCTAGTTCTTCATTAGTAATGGATTCTAGCATTTTCCCAATGACAGATGTTAATCCTATGATGTGATGGCCTGTAGTTTTCTAGTTTCCATCTCCCTCTCTCTTGATCAGGGACATCATGTTAGTGGTTTCCAAGTCAACCAGAAAGTTCTGGAATACTTCAAGCCATGCCTCCACTATCTCTACAGCCACTTCCTTTAAAACCTATGGATGCAGGCAATCAAGTACTGGTGACCGGTTTGTTTTTAATCCCATTACAAAATATTTAGTCCCACACAACAGACACAGTGATATGATCTTTCCTCCATTTGCATTTTGCTTATCTGTTATCTTTGGGATGTTTATTGAGTCCTCCATTGTGAAGACTGCTTTAAGTTATCTGCTGTTTCCTTGTTCCCTATTATTAATTCTCCAGTTGCATCCTCCAACACTTATATTAGCTATCCTTTCTTTTTATATCCCTTGAATTCTTGCTGTTTGTTTTTATATGTATTGTCTATTTACCTTTGTGATCAATTTTCGTCCTTTTTTTTCGCTTCTTAGTCAGCTGCTGTTTAAAAAAATCCCAGTTCTCTTATTGAATGATGGAGAAGCACAGAGTGGCCTACTCTGTTCCTAAATCTTAAGTTCCAGATATGACGATGCCCATTTCTTATCTGTTCCTCTTGTTCATTGCTAGGTTGGCTGTTTAAAGAGATACAGCATAATGTGAAGGCACCTTGGCTAAGGGTTCGCAAACATTGGTTTGTGCTGACACAGGATTCGCTGGATTATTACACCAATAATGAACTGAATGCAAAGCGACTTGGCATGTTGGTCCTGACCAGTCTGTGCTCTGTACTCTGGCCTGATAAGGGCACATACAAGGGAACAGGTAAAGATTCCGAATGGATATTCGATCCTGTAACAACTGGCAGCAGGTAGCAATATGAAGCATTTGTGGCTCTTTTGTGTATATAAAACCATTATTCACCAAATCAAACCCCCAAACTAGAAATTGAAAACAGTGACAGTAATGTTCTTGGGTTGCATGTCTATCAGAGAAATGAGAATCAAGGAGTCAAGGGAAATGAGAAGAAGTGAATGGAGTATGAGATCAGTGATAGGAGGTGTGGAAATGGCCCATTTTCTTTAAGGATAGAACACCTTAGCAGCAAAGGCATAGGCAGGTGCAAGGAGTTTATGCATCATCTCTGGACTTGCTTGTTTGTGCTGGATGTAGGAACCATGTGAAAATTACATCACTGAAAGAGGCCATTCAGCTCAGTCTGTACTGGCTGAGTAAACTAGCACTCATTCTAATCACACATTCCAGCACTTGGCCCATAGCCTTGCTTTAAGTGCAGATCCAGGTTCCTGTCAAATAAGTTGAGGGTTTTCACCCCATCCATTCAACTGGGAAGAAAATTCCAGACTCCCACCAACTGTGTACCCATTTCCCAAACTAGAAGTCGGTGTGTCAGAGTGCTGATCAGCATGCGCAGAATGTGGAATGTTACTTGCCACCCTTGGTGAAAAAGGTTTTCCTCATGTCCCTTCTAATCTTTCTACCAATCACTTTTAATCTGTTCCCCTGGTAAATGACATCCTCAACCCTCCACTAGGAGAAAAGAGGTCTTCCCTGTGCTCTCTGTTCAAGCCCCTCATAAGTTTGTACACTTCAATTCAGTCCTCAACTGCACTGTTCTGAGGGGGAAAACAAAACCAAAAGAACCCTTCCAACATTAATCCCTACACGTATTCAAAACCTCATCCAGTAAAGGAAAGAATGCTGTAGTGTCATCCATCTATTTGGAGAGTGAGAGGGGCCTTGGAATGCCTAAAATCCGTCTTGAATGTTAGGTACGAGTCTCTTGGTTTAGTGAGAGGGCCAAAATGGGAAAGTATTTTAAACTTCTCTTTGGGTCCAGAAGTGTATCTATTAATGGGTTCATGTTTCCTCTTGAGAAATGTGTCAGGTCAATTGACATGACTGGTACCCAGAGAATGCCTCTCTTTCTCAGATCCTCAGCTGATCTGTTGGCTGTACTTCCATTTGTCTGATGCACTTTTATCTGTTCACAGTGGATGAATGGTTGAAGTTTCTGGTGTTATGATGGCTCAGTGGTTAGCACTTCTGCCTCACAGTGCCAGCGACCTGTGTTCAATTCCAGCCTCTGGCGACTGTGTGGAGTTTGCACATTCTCCCTGTGTCTGTGCGGGTTTCCTGTGGATTCTCCGGTTTCCTCCCACAGCCCAAACTTGTTAGGTGAATTGGCCGTGCTACATTGCCCATAGTATTCAGGGATGTGTTGATTAGGTGTATTAGTCAGGGTTATATATAGAGTAACAGGACAGGGGAATGGGTCTGTGAGGGTTATTCTTCAGAGGGCTGGTGTGGACTTGTCGGGCCAAAGGGCCTGTCTCCACATTGTAGGAGTTCTATGATTCTGTGAATGTTATAGGTACATTTCCAGGAAAGCTAGATAGGTATCTGAGGGAGAGAAGAACAGAGTTTACAATAAGATTAGATTAGTTTACTTACAGTGTGGAAGCAGGCTTTTCAGCCCAACAAGTCCACACCGACCCGCCGAAGCGCAACCCACCCAGACCCATTCCCCTACATTTACCCCTTCACCTAACACTACGGGCAATTTAGAATGGCCAGTTCACCTAACCTGCACATTTTTGGACTGTGGAAGGAAACTGGAGCACCTGGAGGAAACCCACGCAGACACTGGGAGAATGTGCAAACTCCACACAGTCAGTTGCCTGAGGCGGGAATTGAATCCGGGTCTCTGGCGCTGTGAGACAGCAGTGCTAACCACTGTGCCACCGTGCCGCCCACATTGATAGGGTTAAAGTAGAAAAAGCAGAGGTGACTTGAATGGACCATAAACTCCAGCAGAGACTGGTTGTGCCAAATGGCCTCTTTATGCCTATGTATAGTTAATATTTTGATTATCCTCCTGTCCATGGGTGACCTCTTGCTTCACATATCCTCTGCTTTGAAATGCCTTTTTTCATTTACCCTGATATTTCGCTTCAAAAACTTTTTTGTTCATATGGAGTTCAATTCTTAAGATTCATAAATCTCTAGAATCTCTTAATGTTATTTAGTCAATGGCCTTGCATATTTCTGTCATTTCCTTATTTATATTCTGTTATTGCCTAGGTTCTCCTCTCTTTCTCATCTCGCTGTTAATTCCTTGTGTAACTAAAAATTTCACTGATCAGCAACATGATACCAATGTGTGAATAAACACTAACTTTGTACAGTTACAGTGAGTGACCCTTAACCCTGTATAAACATTGACTCTGTACAGTTATAGTGAGAGACCCTTACCCTGTTGAATAAACACTGACTCTGTACTTTTACACAGTGAGTGATCCTTATCCTGAGTAAACACTAGCTTTGTACAGTTATACTGTGTGTGACCTTTACCTTATTGAATAAACACAGGAAATTAGTTCTGATAATTTCATGGTTATTTTCAGGCTACTGGAACATCACAGTGTATGGACGGAAACATCACTACCAACTGTACACAAAGCACCTGAACCAGTGCATTCAGTGGGCCTGTGCTATCCAGAATGTCATCAATTGTAAAGCTCCTGTGGAGACACCAACATTGCTCTTAATTCAAGACATTGAGGTATTCTCCAAAGGATTCATAATTCCTCATTGATATAGTGATCTATTGATGGGCAGGCATTTGACATTAAATAACCTAGGATGCAATTTAAAGAATTCATTTTGACCAAGTTCAGAATTTGGAGTTTCCTTTTTAGCTCTTGCTTTTTCTGTTTATGGATTCTGATTAAGTTGCTGTATTTTTCCAGCATGTGCAGTCTTTAGCTTTTGATTTTCCCATGAGGTATTTTATGGAATTGCCTCCTCTCTTGTCTGATTCTGATTGAGGTGAACTCCTGACCCCAGCTCCTGAAAATAATGCTTATTTATTCCAGAAGAACTGCACTAATTCTGAAGTCCTGGAAAACATTTACAAATGGAATCCTATTCTCCAGCACACTCAGAACCCACTTTATTCTCCTCTGCTTCCATTCCCCTATGGAATAGGGGCTCACCACCGTAAGTGCAAGCTCTTCTCTGGTTATTGAATGTAAACTTCTGCAAATAAATAGAGTGGTAGACATTGTTTACTTGGACTTTAATAAAGCCTTTGACAAGGTTCCACATGGTAGACGTATGAGTGAAGTCAGATCACATGGGATTCAGGGTGAGCTTGCCAGTTAGAATCAAAATTAACTTAACGGCAGGACAAAGAGAGTTGTGTTGAAGTGTTGTTTTTTGGACTGGAGGCCTAATATCAGCTGTGTTTCAGAGGGATCGGTTCTGGTTCCACTTTTGTTTGCCATTTATGTAAATGATTTAGACAATCTAGAAGGCATGGTTAGTAAGTTTGTAGATGACACTAATATTGGTGGTATAGTGGACAGTGAAGAAGGATATCTAAGATTACAAAGAGACCTTGACTAATTGGATCAATTGGCTGAAGATTGACAGATACAGGTCATTTTTGCATAAATGTGAGATATTGCATTTTGGTAAAATAAACAAGAACAGGACTTCTACAATTAAAAGTAGGATCTTGGGTAGTGCTGTAGAACAGAGAAACTCTAATTCTTTGAAGTTTGCATCCCTTGGAGACAAGCTGATTAAGAAAGTGTTTAGCATTTTTGCCTTCAATGCTCAGACCTTTACATACAAGATTGGGATGTCATGTTAAGATTGTACAGGATGTTGGTGAGGCCTCTTCTGGAATACTGTATCCAGTTATGGTCACCCTGTTATAGGAAAGACCTTGTGAAGCTGGAGAGAGTTCAGCAAAGATTTACCAGGATGTTGCTGGGAATGGGGGCTTTGAGTTATAAGGAGAAGCTGGATAGGCTGGGACTTTTTTCATTGGAACATAGGAGGTTGAGGGGTGACCTTACAGAGGTTTATAATATCATGATGGTATTGATCAGGTGAATGGCAGGTGCCTTTTCCCTTGGATGGGGGATTTCAAGACAAGTGGGCATATTTTTAAGGTGAAAGGAGAAAGATTTAAAGAAATTATGAGGGGCAACCTTTTTTTACACAGAGTGCTTTCTGTGTGGAATGAACTTCTAGAGGAGGTGGTGGTTGTGGGTACAATTACAATGTTCAAAGAGATTTGGATAATTACATGAATAGGAAATGTTTGGAGGAAAATGGGCCAAGTGCAGACAGATAGGACCAGTTTAGTTAGGGTTATGCTCAGCCTAGACTGGTTGGACTGAAGTGTCTGTTTCTGAATGACTCTGTGATTATGATTCTTGTTAAAACCCTGAAATAATAGATTAATATCAAGTGGAAACCCTGAAATAATAGATTAATGTTGAATTATATATTTGGAATAATTCAGAAAGTTTGAGAAAAAGATCGGGAAGATGTGGAGGGTAAGGAGAAGGGTGATATACTACATTGTGGGATTGAAAACAAATGGTAGAGAACTATCATGACAGTCTGGTCATGTTGTATTGTTGCTTTTTTATTTCTAGTCAAGAATACTAAAGGCTATACAACACTCCATGATGAAGCTGTCAAAGTCTTCAATTCACTGCAGCATCTAGAGACCGAACAAGATCCAATCCCTCTCATTCAGGGTATACTGCAAACCTGCCTTGACCTGGAGCCTCTCCGTGATGAAATCTACTGTCAACTGATTAAGCAGACAAGCAACCCCCCACATGTGGGAAGCATCAGTGATCTGCGAAACTGGCAGCTGCTGACTTGCATGAGTGTTACCTTCCTCCCCAGTAACACTGTTCTCAAATACCTTCGGTTCCACATTAAACGGTGAGACTAGACAAATGCAGAGCCACTACACTGCAGGAAAAACTGCTCTATGTTTCCATTGTCAGATTACACAAGCGAAATGTTTGAATATCCAGATGCACGTAGTCACGGAATAGAGAAAAAATTGTACAGAAGAAAATTTAAACTTTTGATTAAATGTGAAGAGTTTTAATTTTGTCAGTTGTCATTGGAAAAGCATCCCACGTTCATAGCCATGGCACAGTGGCAAGCACTGCTGCCTCACAGCACCAGAGGCCCGGGTTCAATTCCCACCTTGGGCAACTGTCTGTGTGGAGTCTGCACATTCTCCCCATGTCTGCGTGGGTTTCCTCCGGGTGCACCGGTTTCCTCTCACAGTCCAAAGATGTGCAGATTAGGTGAATTGGCTATGCTAAATTGCCCGTAGTGTTAGATATAGGGGAATGGGTCTGGGTGGGTTGCTGTTTGATGGGTCGATGTGGACTTGTTGGGCCGAAGGACCTGTTTCCACACTGTAAGTAATCTAATCTAATCTAAAGCTCAAGCAGGCCATTTAATTTAACAAGTCCACGTTGGTTTTCTGTAATTTCATTTTGAAATAATTCTTCATATCTATTCTTATTCTTGTGCACAGTGACTTTCACATCATCAGTCTTCACTGTATTTAAAAAAAGGTTGTCTTCACCGCCTTGTATCTCTTGCTTTAATTCTGAAGCCCCAGATCCCATAGCCTTTGCTTAATTGCTCTTAATCTGTAATGCACCCTCAAAGACCAATGTACATGCATTCAGGCTCTTTAGAACTGGGCGATTGAATCTCTATTGCCACTTCCTATCCCTTCTGTCAAAGTGCATCACCTCTCACTTCTCTATATTAAATTCCATTTGTCCCCTTTCTGCCCATTCTGCCACCCCATCTATGACTTGTTGCAGTTGTTTGATATCATCCTGATTGTCAACAACACTCCAAGTTTAGTGAACCTACAAATTTTATTCTCTATTTGAATATCAAACTTATTTGTATCGAAAAAAAAAGTAATCCTAGTACTAGCTGTTTGGTAACACCTTGGTGCTTCATCCTCCAGTGCAAAAATAAACTATCACAATTTGCTCTTTTCTGCCCTTCAGACAAGGTTTTATTCAAGGTGACACCTGACACTCTTATTCTATAGGCCTGAATTTAGTTAGCCAGCCTTTTCTATGTTAATTTGTTTAAAAAAAACTCCAGTTAAACTCCAATTAGATTAATTGAACACAACTTACCTCTTACAGATTTGCATTGATCCTCCATAATTAAACTTCTCCAAGTGTCTGGTGCTCTTTCTTTGATTCTTGTTTCTAAAACCTTACCTACTGCTGATGTCATACTGAGTGACCTATACTTATCAATAAAATTAGGGCGCACGGTATTGGGGGCAAAGTACTAGATTGGATAGAGAATTGGTTGGCTAATAGGAAACAAAGGGTAGTGATTAACAGCTCCATTTCGGAATGGCAGGCAGTGACCAGTGGGGTACCGCAGGGATCCGTGCTGGGACCGCAGCTTTTTACAATATATGTAAATGATATAGAAGATGGTATCAGCAATAACATTAGCAAATTTGCTGATGATACAAAGCTGGGTGGTAGGGTGAAATGTGATGAGGATGTTAGGAGATTACAGGGTGACCTGGACAAGTTAGGTGAGTGGGCAGATGCATGGCAGATGCAGTTTAATGTGGATAAATGTCTGGTTATCCACTTTGGTGGCAAGAACAGGAAGGCAGATTACTACCTCAATGGTATCAAATTAGGTAAAGGGGCTGTTCAGAGAGATCTGGGTGTTCTTGTCCACCAGTCAATGAAGGCAAGCATGCAGGTACAGCAGGTAGTGAAGAAGGCTAATAGCATGCTGGCCTTCATAACAAGAGGAATTGAGTATAGAAGCAAAGAGGTGCTTCTGCAGCTGTACAGGGCCCTGGTGAGACCACACCTGGAGTACTGTGTACAGTTCTGGTCTCCAAATTTGAGGAAAGACATTCTGGCTATTGAGGGAGTGCAGCGTAGGTTCACGAGGTCAATTCCTGGAATGGCAGGATTGCCTTACACGGAAAGACTGAAGCGACTGGGCTTGTATACCCTTGAGTTTAGAAGACTGAGAGGGGATCTGATTGAAACGTATAGGATTATGAAAGGATTGGACACTCTGGCAGGAGGAAACATATTTCCGCTGATGGGTGAGTGCCGAACCAGAGGACACAACTTAAAAATACGAGGTAGACCATTTAGGACAGAGATGAGGAGAAACTACTTCACCCAGAGAGTGGTGGCTGTGTGGAATGCTCTGTCCCAGAGGGCAGTGGAGGCCCAGTCTCTGGATTCATTTAAGAAAGAATTGGATAGAGCTCTTAAAGATAGTGGAGTCAAGGGTTATGGAGATAAGGCTGGAACAGGATACTGATTGGGAATGATCAGCCATGATCATATTGAATGGCGGTGCAGGCTCGAAGGGCTGAATGGCCTACTCCTGCATCTATTGTCTATTGTCAATAATGCCTTACACCCTTAAAAACACATGTAACACTTGTTCCTCTCCAATCCTCTGGCAATTCTCCCATTTCAAGTGAAAAATTGGAAGATTATGGCAAGTCCTTCGATATCTCCATTCCCCCCATCTTTGGCAGCCTGGACATAAGGAATCCAGAGCTGGTTATTTATCTACTATAACTGGTTTTCAGTCATTTCTGCATTCATTACTTTAGTAATTTTCACCCCATTCGTTACTTTTCTTATCTCTACGTCTACGGACATTTTACCAGTTTCCTCTTCCTTTGTGAGCACTTAATATAAATTACTTATAAAATATTTTTGTCTTGCTGTGTACGTTGAAACATTTTAAATAAATTGAATTCCAGTGACTATGATGAGGGGTTTGGGCAGGCAATGCCTGAGTGTACGATGGAGGCAGATACAATTATGATTTTCAGAAGATAATTGCAGAATTATCTGGGGCTGCATGATGGCTCAGTGGTAATGACTGCTGTCTCATAGTGCCAGGGACCCAGGCTCGATTTCAGCCAGGGGTGACTATGTGTGGAGTTTTCACATTCTCTTTGTGTCTCTGAGAGATTTGTCTGGGTGTTCTGATTTCCTCCCAAGTCCAAAAATGTGCAGGTCAGGTGGATTGACCATGTTAAAATTGTCCCATAGTATCTAGGGATGTGCAGGCTCGGTGGGTTAGCTATGGGAAATGCAGGGGGACCAGTATGGACCCTATGGGCTTAATGGTCTGTTTCCATACTGTAGGGATTCTATGAAGAGAAAGTACTTCAGTGTTACGGAGAAAGAGAGGAGGAGTGGGACTGAGTTATTCTTGCAGAGAGACCAGTGTTAATGGTCATATGGTTTCCTTTGTGCTGTAATTATTCTGTGAAGCTATGATTTGTACAGTCTAAGAATTTCATAGCTTCCAACCTCCACTCCTAACATTGAAGCCTTTAAACAATTAAAATGGTACTAAAAATATGTTTTTAAACAAAAGAGGTTTGCACCTGATCTATAATACCTGAAGGAATATCCAGAAATGGGGACTTTGTGAAATTTATTCCCCCCTTTGCTTGTGTGCTGCTTAGCTGCAATGATATTTGACAGAAATGTAGATCAAAAACCTGCTCATTCTGAGTCATTGACAGCATGTGTCACTCTTGTTCTCCAAATGTTGAGCACTAATCCTTTATTGGAAGATGATAATCATTTCACCAGTAATTGGAAGCTCTTCTGAGTCAGATGTGGGGTGGAAATCACCTCTTTTTAAGTTTACGATTAACTTTTTATGTTTTTGTTGTACATATTTTCTATCTTTATAGGTCACAGGACCAATTTCCAGAGACTGAAGTATATAAATATGCAGAATTCATCGCAGATTCATTAGTGAGAACCAAATGCAGAAAACGTGTACCATCTTGTGAAGAAATTCTGGTCTTGATGCGGCGAGAGGAGATGAGTTGCACCATTCATTACGCTGGCTCCAAACTTTGCAGGGTCACCATTAATTCGCATTCAACAGCTGGAGAGGTAAGAGAAAAGTTAACAAAGTGGGGCACAGATTATGGACAGAAAGTGTGAACACTTTGCTTTGAGTCCAGAAGGCTGTATAGCGTCTAGTTGAAAGGCAAGTTGCTGTTCTTCAAACTTGCGTTGAACTTCATTGGGAAATGTCAGGAGGCTAAGGACCGGGAGGTTAGCCTGAGAATGAAATGAAAAATTCAAATGATAGGTGATCAGATGCTGAAAACCATGCTTTTGAAATTAATAGAGATATTCTGCAATGTAGTCACCCAACCTGAATATGGTCTTCACAGTGTCAAACAGGCTGCCTTATGAGCAGTGAATTCATTGTACAAAATTGAAGGATGTAGATGTAAATTGCCGTTCACCAGGAAGGAGTGTTTTGGATCTCAGACAATGAGACATGCAAAAGTATGGTTGAACCGCCTGTACTTGAATGGGAACGGGTATGGGAAGGATAAAAGTCATGGGGTGCTTGAGGAATGGACCAGGGTATCACAAAGGCAGTGGTCCCTATGGATTACTGAGAGGGGAAGGCAGGGAATGATGTGGGAGATGCATCATAGCTGAGATAATGGAAATAGTGGAGATTAACCTGGAGATTGGTGTGGTGGAAAATTAGGCCAGGGAGAACACTATCATAGTTCTGTGGAAGTGGGTGAAATGGTGAGAGCAGAAGTGAACAAAACAGAGCAAAAAGAGATCAAAGGCCCTGACAACCATGGCGAGGTGGCCATTCAGGGAGAGTGTAATTATTGATTAAGGTAAAAGCTAGACATCAGAAAGTTGCAATATCCAAACTGATGGGACAGAGCTGGAGAAACTAGAAGAATGGGACACCACCCTAACAGGAAGTGGAGTGTAAGCAAATGGAGCCAATAGGGTTGAAGACATGCAATGAAGTTTCACTGATCCTCTAAAGTACAAACAGGAAAGTTGAAGAAAGAGCTGATATTTAAGAGAGAGGTAAAAATTGGAGGTCGAGGTTATGGTGTTTTCCAGATGGGACAGAAGCAGGAAAAAGCACAGATACAGCCATTGATGTACCAGTAAAGGAGTAAATGTGTCTGGGAGAAGAAATATTTCTTATATGCCATAGAAGGATGGTAAGCTAAGAACTATCCAAGTGAGGGGTGCTCTGGTCTGAATGGGGTTTGGTAACTTCTCCCCTGCCCCAGTTCTACTGGTTGTCGACCACAGTGACTCCAGCTGTTGCACTAGGGAAAGGGGTTAATGTGTAAGGTTGAGGGTCTTAGAGTGAGTTTGAAGGACCTATTTCTTTAATAGAGGATATAGTTTTAAAGTAATTAGTGGAAGGATTAGAAGAGGCAATGTTTTCATCCTCAACCAGGTTGTTGGTGAGCATCTTGAATTTACAGCCCTAAAGTGAGGTAACAACCCTCATCACTGCTTTTCAAAAAAACAAAGTTAGACATTACAGTTGGAGTTCTGTAACCTACAGGATGCAGACCAAGAGCATAACATTGAGACCAGACCAGATCACTCATTTACAGCCAGTGCAGTTACGATGGGTCAAATAGCCATCTCCTGTGCTGTAATTGTTTTTGTTTCTATCTTTCCCCTGATTTAGAGCAGAACCCCGAGCTCATTTTCTCCTCTATCATCCAAAGGCAGTGTGGGTAGTTAACTCTTTTGCACTGGATTCAAATGTGGGTTCCCATTCTTGGTCTGATTCTGTCACAACAGATTATATGGCCAGGCTCAATGGGAAGTCACATGCTTTTCATTTTCTCAATGTTCCCAAATGTATCACTGAGTTTGCTGCAGATATGAAATGGCACACACAGTAAACCATCACACATTGCCATCTACATGCCACTGTGACCAACCTAAGCTCACTTCTTTCCTTTGCTCCACTGCAGGTTGTGAACAGTTTGCTGGTGACACTTGGTTTAGGACAAAGTCGAAATCGGTTTGCTCTTTTTGAACAGAACTTAACTGATCAGTGGCTCGTGGCAGATGACACTGTTGTAGCGGACATTATAACCAGGTTTGAAAAGTAAATATCCAAGTTTTATATTGTTTAGTACTGTGTTAAACTATTATACTAACAACCAATTTTGGATCGTCAGACAGGCTCACAGTGTGGCTTACTTATAATTACTGAAAGCTTTGCAGTCAAGACACGGACATATATTGTGCCTGTTTGAAAGCATAAAACAAATGACAGCCTTTGGCCCATTTCTCAGAGCAAAAAATTGAACAAGTGTCAACCTATCTGGTTTAAAATGTAAATAAAGCCTGCAGTTAACCGTCAGTCATTATTAACTTGTGCATTCTCCATGACCATATATCTACCAAACACTACGCACTTGCTAACAAATCAGCATTATCCTATCATACAATATAAATGTTGTTTCCTTTTAAGGTGGTAATTCTTTTAAATTGTCCTGGTGAGTGCAAAATGAAAAGCTTCAATAAAATGTTTAAGGCAAAACATTATGGATAGAATGAAGAAAAGGATTTAAGACTATTGGGAGAGTTGTGTGCACACATAGGGACTTCAAATTTGATAATTGCCAATCAATCCTGTTCAGAGATATTACATACCTCCGGAGCAGGTGTGACTTGAGTTCAGGCCTCCTGGCTCAATTGTAGGGACCCTACCATTATATCTCAAGAGCCCTCTACTTTAAGTTATATATAGATAGAGATAAGCAGACTAGCATTTTAAAAGGTAGTTAATATTGTTTCCTGCAACAATATATCTTCAAATCAAAATATGGCCATGTCCTAGTAATAAACCAAGCTCCGTTAACAGTTCAGATTAGATTAGATTAGATTATTTACAGCATGGAAACAGGCTCTTTGGCCCAACAAGTCCACACCGACCCTCCGAAGAGCAACCCACCCAGACCCATTCCCCTACATTTACCCCTTCACCTAACACTATGGGCAATTTAAGGGCATGGCTAATTCACCTAACCTGCACATTTTTTTTGGACTGTGGGAGGAAACCGGAGCCACCCTCAGACACAGAGAGAATATGCAAACTCCACACAGACAGTTGCCCTGGGTGGGAATTGAACCCGGGGTCTCTGGCGCTGTGAGGCAGCAGTGCTAACCACTGTGCCACCATGCCGTTGGTGAGCATTTATTTAATAATGGTCATTCATTGTAGGTGATTGAAGGACAGAAACTTGAAACAGTTAAGATTCTAGATTGAGTCTGACTTCAGTGTTGTGAGTTAGAGATTATTCACTGTAAACTTGGCAAATCTGTTAATGATTGCAACATCAGAAGATCACTAGGTAGTGTTTAAAAAGAAGCTTTGGAATGAGAAATGCAAAAGATAAGGAAAAGGGTGACCATTATCAAAATGGAGTACAAAGAGAAATTAGAAAAGCTTGTAAAAGTCATATTGATTGTAAAAGTGATATTGTCAATGATAATTACTGTTGGTGAGTTTTGAGAAGATTTTTGGCTCAGGTTGAGGTTCTGGATATAGGTTTGCTTGCTGAGCTGGAAGGTTCATTTCCAGACATTTTGTCACCCTACTAGGTAACATCTTCTGTGGGCCTCCAGGCAAAGCACTTTTCATGATTCCTGCTTTCTATTTATATGTTTGGGTTTCTTTGGGCCGGTGATGTCATTTCCTGTGGTGATGTCATTTCCTGTTCTTTTTCTCAGGGGAGTGGTAAATGGGGTCTGACTTGATGTGTTCGTTGATAAAGGTCTGGTTGGAATTCTATCAACAAACACATCGAGTCAGACCCCATCTACATCCCCTGAGAAAAAGAACAGGAAATGACATCACCAACCCAAACATAGAAAGCAGGAATCACGAACAGTGGTTCTCCCGGAGGCCCACTGAAGATGCTACCTAGGAGGGTGACGAAACGTCTAGAAATGAACCTTCCAGCTCAGAAAGCAAACCTACATCCAGAATTACTGTTGGTACTTACAGTCAAAATAGAATAGCATTTAATATATCCCAAAAAGTATTAAAATAGGGTGGAAATTAATGTCCTCCTGCGAAGTGAGTTGGGAAGTGAGAGGACCTTTAATCAGGAGAGAGAGAGGGTACCAGGTGAGGGTGCTACTATCTTTCTGCCTCTGTCCTGCTTATGTCTGGGATATGATTTGGAGATGTCGGTGTTGGACTGGGGTGTACAAAGTTAAAAATCACACACCTGGTGTTGTGTGATTTTTAACTATGTCTGGGATAGGAAGGCTCAAGAACGACTCTTCACCCTGTCACCACAATGCTTTTAGCACAACTAGGAATGTGGCAAAACAATGGTCATCAAGCAAAAAGTCAGGGTTAGGACAAAACAGCTTCCATTATAGGGTTTTAAGGGAAGTGGGTGCATGTATTACAGATGCACTTGCTGTTATCTCTGGGCTTGAATCTATTCCTGAAGTTAGAAAATTACCTGTCTGTTCTTGAAGAATGTGAGGAAGGAAATAGGGAATTACTCAACTGATTAGTCAATATCTGTTGTCGGGAAATTATTGTGACTAATTACCTTGAAAGGACAAAGTGAATATATACCTTGAAAATTCTCTGATCGGGGAGAGATATTAAATTGCGATCCCCATTTAAACTGAGCATTCTTAACATTAGTCCTGAAGAATGCAAGAGGAAAATTTTGAAAACTTTTATTTTGCTGCAAGATTTGAGTCCTGCATCCTCAAGCAACTATTGGTTTGTATAATCTGTTACTTAGCCATGCTGTTGTATCAAGGAGAATTTAGAGTGGCCCATTTGTTTGTACTTAGTGAGTTTTTACTTCTTTCTTCCAGTCTTGCTATAAATGTGGAAGAGCCAGAAAACCAGTGGAAGCTTTATTTTAAATTGTACTGTTTCCTGGATTTGGACAATATTCCAAAGAATAACTTGGAATTTGCTCTTCTGTTTGAACAGGTAAGAAGTTCGCACCAGGATGGTCTTTGGGTTACCCCATTGTTTGGTCAGCTGTGACAGTCGGTCAACAATCTTAATTATCAATTCTTTCTCCTCATCAATTTCTTCAATATCAGTCTTATTAAGACATCAATTAGATCTGATCCTGTGGCCAACTGTTTCTGTTGGTCTATATCTATAGCACCTATGATTCAGTTTACAACTTTACACCTTATTAGAGGGACGTTTCTCAAGTGCTAAATTGTGCTGATTAGATATTTGGGATAGCTGACAGGAAGAGGGGTTTTACTGATGCAGAAAGGACGAACATGAAACACTGTAGGTTGCTGGTATAAAGATCTTCACATCGTAGAAAATATTAGGAAATGAGGAATATAAAGGAAGCAGGAAAAAATGTAATCAAAGAATTAGGAAGGCTGAAAGGGTCTATGACCTTGGCAAGTAGGAATAAGGAGAACTCTAAGGCATTTTAGGAACAAGAGGGGAGTCGGGGAAGGGTAGGTTTACTCAAGACAAAGGAGAGAACTTACTTGTGGAACCAGAGGAAGTGTGTGATGTCCTTATTCACCAAGGAGAATGACACGGATTAAGGAGGGGAATGTTGATATTCAAGTCACGTCCAAAAATGTGCAGGTTAGGTGAATTGGCCATACTAAATTGCCCGTAGTGTTGGATAAAGAGGTAAATGTAGGGGAATGGGTCTGGGTGGGTTCCGCTTCGGCGGGTCGGTGTGGACTTGTTGGGCCGAAGGGCCTGTTTCCACACTGTAAGTAATCTAATCTAATCTAATCATGTCAATATTAAGAAGAAAGTGGTGTTCGATATTTTGAAAAACGTTAGGGTAGATGAGTCCTCATGGACTAATGGGACCTATCCTGGGACTCTGAGGAAGGTAAGGGAGGAGATTGCTGGCACTTTGATAGAGATATTTGTATCCTCTTCAACCTGATGTCTCAGAAAACTGGAGAATAGCCAATGGTGCTCCTTGTTTAAGAAGGGCAACAGGGTACTCTAGGAAATTATAGGCCAGTGAGCCTTGCATTGTGGTAGGGAAGCTAATGAAGAAGATTCTTAGGGACAAGATTTACTTGCATTTGGAAAAGAATGGACTTATTAGGGATAGTCAGCGTAGCTTTATGATGGGAGGTCTTGTCTCATAAACTTAATTGAATTTTTTGAGGAAGAGATGAAGATTATTGATGAAGGTAGGACAGTGGATGTTGTTTACATGGATTTGACTAAAGCATTTGATAAGGTCTCTCATGGTAGGCTGGACCAGAAGATGAAGTCACATGGGATTTACGGCATGTTGGTAAATTGGATACAAAATTGGCTTTGTCACAGAAGATAGAAGGTACTTATGGAGGTCTGTACCCAGTGGCATTCCTCAAGGATCAGGATTGGGACCTCTATTGTTTGTAATTTATTTAAATGACTTGGATGAAAATGTGGGTGGTCTGATTAGTCAGTTTGCAGTCTCCATGATAATTCTTGGAGTTGTGGAGAGTGATATAGGTATCAGTTGGAAAGTTAGGTAAAGAAATGGCAGATGGAGTTTAATCTGGACAAATGTGAGGGGATGCATTTTGGGAGGTCAAATGCAAGAGTAAAGGTTTACAATAATTGGCAGTACCCTGAGGATCATTAATATATGGAGGGACCTTGGGGTACAAGATCATAGCCCCCAGACAGTGGCCACACAAGTGGATAAGGTGGCAAAGAGGATGTATGAAATGCATGCTATTGTCTTTTAGTTTTCAGTAGTCTTGGGAATTTAGAATAATGGGAATGGAGGTTAGGGCAGTTGAATGTTCCTCCTGCAGATTGTGGGAGGTAAGGGTCACCACTAGTGTCCCTGTTGACTGCATCTGTGGAAAGTGTACCTAACGCCAGCTCCTCGAAAACCGCTTTAAGGAACTAGAACTGGATAAACTTCGGATCATTTGGGAGGTGGGACAGGTTTTTGAGAGGAGTTACAGGGAGATAGTCACACCTCAGGTACAAGGTGAAGGTAGATGGGTTACCGTCAGGAGGCGGAAAGAGAACTGGCAGGCAGTGTAGGGATCTCCTGTAGCCCTTCCACTCAACGACAAGTATACCATTTTGGATACTGTTGGGGTGGGGGACTTACCAGGGGTAAGCAGTGGGGCACAGGTTTCTGGCACAGAGTCTGTCCCTGTTACTCAGAAGGGGAGGGGAAGAGGAGCAGAGCATTAGTTAGTGGGGGCTCCATAGTTAGGGGGACAGACATGAGATTCTGTGGGAACAAGAGACACTCACTGTTGGTCTGTTGCCTCCCAGGTGCCAGGGTTTGTGATGTCTCTGATTGTGTTTTCGGGATCCTTGCAGGGGCTGGGGAGCAGACCCTAGTCGTGGTCCACATAGGCACCAACGACATAGGTAGGAAGAAGGATGGGGATTTAAGGCAGAAATTCAGGGAGCTAGGGTGGAAGCTTAGATCTAGGACAAACAGAGTTGTTATCTCTGGTTTGTTGCCCATGTCATGTGCTAGCGAGGCGATGAATAGGGAGAGAGAGAATTTGAACACATGGCTACAGGGAGGGTCCAGGAAGGAGAGTTTTAGATTCATGGATAATTGGGGATCTTTCTGGTGTAGGTGGGACCTCTACAAATAGGATGGCCTTCACCTGAACCAGAGGGGTACCAATATCCTGGGTGGAAATTTGCTAATGCTGTTCGGGAGGGTTTAAACTAATTCAGTAGGGGTATGGGGACCTAAATTGTAGTTTGAGTATAGAGGAGATTGAGTAGGGACGTCCAAAATAAGGTTTCAGGGTCGCAAGAGGACACCGGTAAGCAAAACGTTGGTTTGAAGTGTGTCTATTTCAACACCAGGAGCACCCGGAATAAGGTGGTGAACTTGCAGCATGGGTTGGTACCCGAGATTTCGATGTTGTGACCATTTCGGAGATATGGATAGAGCAGGGACAGGAATGGTTACTGCAGGTCCCAGGGTTTAGGTGTTTCAGTAAGAACAGAGAAGATGGTATAAGAGGGGGAGGTGTGGCATTGTTGGTCAACGACCATCTTATGGCTGCAGAAAGGACGTTTGAGGACTCGTCAACTCAGGTAGAATGGGCTGAGATTAGAAACAGGAAAGGAGAGGTCACCCTGTTCGGAGTTTTCTGTAGGCCTCTGAATAGTTCCAGAAATTTAGAGGAAAGGATAGCAAAGATGATTCTCAATAGGAGCGAGACTTCAACTTCCCAAATATTGACTGGGAATACTATAGTTCAGTTACTTTAGATGGGTCAGTTTTGTCCATTGTGTGCAGGAGGATTTTCTGACACCGTATGTAGACAGGCCAACAAGGGGTGGGGCCACATTAGATTTGGTACTGGGTAATGAACTCGACCAAGTGTTAGATTTGGAGGTACGTGAGCACTTTGGTGATAGTGACTGCAATTCGGTTATGTTTATATTAGCGATGGAAAGGGATAGGTGTATACCAGAGGCCAAGAGCTGCAGCTGGGATAAAGGCAATTACAGTGTGATTAGACAAGATTTAGGATGCATAGGATGGAGAAGGAAACTGCAGAGGATGGGCACAATAAAAATGTGGAGCTTATTCAAGGAACAGTTACTGTGTGTCCTTGATTAGTGTGTAGCTGTCAGGCAGGGAGCAAGTGGTCGAGCAATGGAACTGTGGTTTACTAAGGAAATTGAATCTCTTGTCAAGAGGAAGAAGCGGTTAATGTAAGGATGAGATGTGTAGGCTCAGTTAGGGCAATTAAAAGTGACAAGGTAGCCAGGAAAGATCTAAAGAGAGAGCTAAGACGAGTGAGGAGGGGACATGAGAAGTTGTTGGCGGATAGGAGCAGGGAAAACCCGAAAGCTTTTTATAGGTATATAAGGGATAAAAGAATGACTAGAGTAAGATTAGGGCTAATCAAGAACTGTAGTGGTAAGTTGTGCGTGGAGTCAGAGGAGATAGGGGAAGCGCTAAATGAATATTTTTCGTCAGTATTCACACTGGAAAAAGATAATGTTGTTGAGGAGAATACAGAGAAACAGGCTGTGAGATTAGATGGGATTGAGGTTCACAAGGTGTTAGAAATTCTGAAATGTGTGAAATAGATAAATCCCCTGGGCTGGGTGGGATTTATCCTAGGATTCTCTGGGAAGCCAGGGAGGAAATTGCCAAACCTTTTGGCTTTGATCTTTGTCGTCATTGTCTACAGGAATAGTGCCAGAAGCTGGAGGTTGGCAAATGTTGTTCCCTTGTTCAAGAAGGGGAGTAGAGTCAACCCTGGTAATTATAGACCATAGAACATAGAAAAATACAGTGCAGTACAGGCCCTTTGACCCTCGATGTTGCGCCGATCCAAGCCCACCTAACCTACACTAGCCCACTATCCTCCATATGCCTATCCAATGTCCGTTTAAATGCCCATAAAAAGGGAGAGTCCACCACTGCTACTGGCAGGGCATTCCATGAACTCACGACTCGCTGAGTAAAAAATCTATCCCTAACATCTGTCCTATGCCTACCACCCCTTAATTTAAAGCTATGCCCCAGTGAGCCTTACTTTGGTTGTGGGTAAAGAGTTGGAAAGGTAGGACTTATATTCATTTAGAAAGGAATAATTTTATTAAGGATAGTCAACACGTTTTGTGAAGGGTAGGTTGTGCCTCACAAACCTTATTGAGTTCTTTGAGAAGGTGACCAAACAGGTGGATGAGGGTAAAGCGGTTGCTGTGGTAAGGCTTTTGCTAAGGTTCCCCATGGTAGGCTATTGCACAAAATATGGAGGCATGGGATTGAGGGTGATTTAGTGGTTTGGTTCAGAAATTGGCTAGCTGAAAGAAGACAGAGAATGGTGGTTGATGGGAAATGTTCATCTTAGAGTTCAGTTACTAGTGGTATACAGCAAGGATCTGTTTTGGGTCCACTGCTGTTTGTCATTTTTATAAACTATCTGGATGAGAGTGTAGAAGGATGGGCTAGTAAATTTGTGGATGACACTAAGGTGAGTACAGTTGTGGATAGTGCCAAAAGATGTTGTAGGTTACAGTAGGACATAGACTGCAGAGGTGGCCAATGGGGTTTAATGCAGAAAAGTGTGAGGTGATTTACTTTGGACGGAATACCAGGAAAGCAGAGTACTGGGCTAATGGTAAGATTCTTGGTAGTGTAGATGAGCAGAGAAATCTCCATGTCCATGTAAGTGGACCCCTCAAAGTTGCCACCTAAGTTTGCTAGAGTTGTTAAGAAGGCAAATGGTGTGTTAGCTTTCATTAGTAGAGGGTTCGAGTTTCGGAACCATGAGGTAATGCTGCAATTGTATAAAACTCTGGTGAGGCTGCACTTGGAGTATTGCGTGCAGTTCTGGTCACCGCATCATAGGAAGGATATGGAAGCTTTGGAAAGGGTTCAGAGGAGATTTATAATGATGTTGCCTGGTACGGAGGGAAAGCTTTGTGAGGAAAGGTTGAGGAACTTGAGGCTGTTTTCATTAGAGAGAAGTTGAAAGGTGACTTAATTGTGACATACAGGATAATCAGAGGGCTAGGTTGGGTGGACGGTGAGAACCTTTTTCTTAGGATGTGATGGTTAGCACCAGAGGGCATAGTTTTAAATTGAAGGGTGATAGATATAGGGCAGATGTCAGAGGTAGTTTCTTTACTCAGAGTAATAGGGGCATAGAACACACTGTCTGCAACAGTTGTAGACTTGTCAACTTTAATGGCATTTAAATGGTCATTGGATAGGCAAATGGATGAGAATGGAGTAGTGTAGGGTAGATGGGCTTCGGATTGGTTTCACAGGCTGGTGCAACATAGAGGTCCAAAGGGTCTGTACTGCACTGTAATGTTCTATTCTATTTTTTGTGGCATTGAGCATAAAAGTTGACAAGTCATGTTGCAGCTGATTAAAACTGTAGTTAGGCCACATTTGTAATATTATGAACAGGTCTATTCACCATACTATAGGTAGGATGTGGAAGCTTTGGGCAGAGTTTAGCAGAATATGGTCTGGATTGGAGTATATTAGCTATACGGAGAGATTGGACAAACTTGGATTGTTTTCACTGAAACATCAGAGGCTGAGGGACAACCTTATAGAAGTACATAAAATTATGAGAGGCATGGATAGGGTCGATAATCAGACTCTTTTCCTTCCCAGGATGGAAATGTCAACCACTAGGGGGATAGTTTTAAGGTGAGAGGGGCAAGTTTAAAGGAAATGTGTGAGGGAACCTTTTTACACAGATGCTGTTAGGTACCTAAAATGTGCTGCCAGAGGAGGTGATAGAAGGAGATGAGATAACAACATTTAAAGGGGCATTTAGACAAACACATGAACAGGCAGGGAATAGAGGAGTAGGGACCATGTGCAGGCAGGTGGGATTAGTTTAGACTGGCATCATGGTCAGTATAGCTATGGTGGATCGAAGGCCATGTTACTATGTTGTACTATTCAGTGTGTAATACCACCTTTACATTATTGATTTTGAGAGTGAATATGGTGGGTCCCAAAGGGAAGGGCTCCAAAAGGAGAGGTCGAGTGTTTTTAAGAGTTAGATCACTCCTGCAAGAGTAACAAATGGTTCTCTACCTGCCAGAATGCTAGCGTGCCTATGACTTGCGCACCTGGCTGTTGTCCCAGTGTTCCCTCCCCACTACCTTTGTGACCATCCATTCTGAATGATCATCAATCTGTGGGTCCAACATTTTCCAAATAGTGTGTTGTATTACTTTGATTTAAAAACAAGTATATTGCATAAGCTTCCTTTTAGGTAAATCTTCTGACTTTCTACTTTAAATATCAAATGTTCCATTTTTATTTTGGCAAAAACATGTTTATATTTCTATTTTTTGTTGTTTCTTAGTACATCTGCATTATCACTGCTGAAATAAACAACTGTAAATTGATCGTGAAGCTAAATGTAAAACATCAGAGTTGTAGCTAATGGTTGGCTTTTGCCATAAATACTAATAGTTTATAAATTCAAAGGATTATAAAATAGTTACAGCTCAGGAAGCCAGTTGTGACCTTGTCTGCTCACTGCAAGCACAACTCATCTAATCCCAATAAAAAACAAAATACACAGGAGCTGCAAATCTGAAATAAACATGTTTCATTGAAGCCTTAGTTCAGTAGTTTATATGCTCAGAGAGAAGCTGGAGCTAGTTAATTAGTGGATGGCTTAATCTGCTTTTTTTAAAAGCTGGAGTCATTTGTTTTCAGAAAATATAAATAGTCTATGCTGAGTGCAATTTTAGTTTTTATCAAGTTTGAAGTGGGAATTTGAAGGGCAGGAGGAGGAGGTGCTCCTTTTTTTTAACCATTTTCAGCTGACTGTAATTGGTTCTTTAATACAGGGGAAGAAGTGAGTAGTGTTTTCTATCTTAACTTTAAAAACTGCTTACGAAATTGTTGATGGCAGGTCAGTTGGACCAGGTGGAAAGCTAATCACACACTGTGTGTAAAGTCATAGATGCAGTGCGTCCTCGACAAACACGTTTGCAGGAAGTGTCAGCAGTTGCACAAGCTTGTGCTGCAGGTTTCAGAACTTGAGCAGCAGCTGGAGTCACTGTTTGCATCCGTGAGGCAGAGGACTACATGGATCGCATGTTATTGAGCTGGTCACACCACAAATTAGAAATGTACAGAGAGCAAAGAAATGTGTGATCATTTGGCAGTCTGAGAGAAGCAGACAAACTTCTTTGAGTCTTCTAGACTTGCTAATCAGTATTTAATGTTGGTTAACGGTGGGGCCGATGGTTCCTCAGAAGAGTGCAGCTAAAATCATCAGTGGCTCTACAGGCAGTACATCTGTACGGTGGGTAATGTGGCAGAAAAAGAAGGGAGCAGCAACAGTAATAAGGTTTTTAAAAAACAAAATCATGTGTGGGATGTGGCATTGCTGGTGAGGCCAGCATTTACTGCCCATCACTGATTGCCCAGAGGGCAGTTAAGGGTCAGCTACATTACTGTGGGTCTGGAGTCATATGTAGGCTGGACCAGTTGAGGATGGCAGGCTTCCTTCCCTAAAGGAGATTAATGAATGAAATGGGCTTTTTTGTGACAATCAGCAGAAGTATCATGATCATCACTACAACAAAAATCTTGAATTAAGAATTTAATCAAATTCCACTGTGTGCCATGGAGGATTCAAACCTGCGTCCAAGAACATTGTCTAAGTTTCTGGGTTAATAGCCGAGTGATAAAAACCACTAGGTTATCAGCTCCCCATACACGCACACAGACACACAAAACGGTGCCAAGGTAAACAATGTTAGAGTAGTTGTAGGACATCCATTAGGAGAGAGTGAGCAGCCAGAGGTTATGGTCTAAGTTGGTACTAATGACTTAAGTAGGGATTGGAGCTAGGTAGGACATTGAAAAGCAGGTTCAATCTCTGTGTCCGGATTATTCCCAGTCCCATTTCCTACTGAGCATAGAGGTAGGAGAATTGAGTAATTGTTGGCAAACTGGTAAAGGAGCCAGAGCATCTGATTTCTGGGCATCCGTGGAACCTGTACAAGCCAGGGGAGAGTGAGGACTGCAAATGGTGGAGATCAGAGTCGAGAGTGTGGTGCTAGAAAAGCAAACCAAAAAATAGTTTCATGAAATGGAGCCTGGGCAGGTAGATGACCATTTTGGAGATTGCTGGAAAAGGCAGCATCTGAGGAGCAGTAGAATTGACGTTTTGGGCTTAAGCCCTTCAACAGGAATCAAGCCCAAAACGTCAAACCTCCTGCTCCTCAGATGCTGCCTGACCTGCTGTGCTTTTCCAGCACCACATTCTCAAACCTGTACAAGCCAGTTAATCCAGACCTGAACAGGACTGGGATAAATATCAGTTAGGGGAGAGTTGAGGAGAGTTTAAACTAGATTGGCAAAACAGAGAATGGGAGGCTGAAAGTTAGTGGGTGACTCCAGAAGTAAGGGTTAAAGCACGTACTGCTCAGAAACTTTGCAGCATTGAAAATATACAAGGAGTATGTTCCATAAAGCCAGTGAGCTGGGATCCAGATGTATTTCCATATATATAGTTATGTAGGAAGTACAGCATGGAAACAGACCCTTCAGCCCAACTCGTCCATGCCAACCAGATATCCTAAATTAATCTAGTCCCATGGATGGGAGGTCAATATCCTTGGATTTTGAGTTTTCAGTCAGGATGGAAAACGGGAGGCTGTTCGAGCCTGTTCTGCCATTCAATATAATCATGGCTGACCATCCAACTCAGTCCCCTGTTCCCACACTTGCCCCATAACCTTTGATCCCTTTAACCCTAAAAGCTATATCTTTCTCCTTCAAAACATGGATCCAGTTGGATAATGTGGTTAAGGCATGTAGGACACTTGCCTGTATTTGCTGAAGCTTCGGGTTTGAGAGCATTAACCTTATGCTGGAACTGTGAAAAACATTGGTTAAGCCACAGTTGTTGTGTGCCATTCTGGAGTTGACTTTATAGGGATGGGTGCAGAGGAGATTTACCAGGATGTTGCCTGGACTGGAGAGTTCCAGTTATGAAGAGAGATTGAACAGATTGGGGTTGTTTTCCTTAGAGCAGAGAGACTGGAGGGGCACATGATTAAATGTCAAAAATTATGACAGGCATAGATAAGGTAGCCAGAAAGAGACCTTCCCTCTTGACGGAGGGATAAAAGACCAGGGGACATAGATTTAAGTTAAGGGGCAGAAATTAGAGGAGATAAAATAAAATCTTATTACTCAGAGGGCGGTGGGAATGTAAAAGTCACTGTCTGTAAGGGGTGTCAAGGTAGAAACTCGCATAACACTTAAGAAGGTGAGGCCACTTTTAGAATACTGTGTACAGGTCTGGTTGTCCTTCTATAGGGAGAATGTTGTTAAACATGACAGGGTGCAGAAAAGATTTATAGGGATATTGCCAGGTTTGGAGGGTTTGAGTTATATAGGGAGAGGCTGAATAGGCTGGGGCTTTTTTCCCAGGAGCATTGGAGGCTAAAGGTTGACCTTTATAAAATCAGGAGGGGCCTGGATAGGGTGAATAGTCAAGGTCTTTTTCCTAAGGTGGGTGAGTCCAAAACTAAGGGGGGGTGTTGGAAAGTGACATAGGTATATAGTGAGAGGGGAAAGATTAAAAAAGACCTGAGAGGCAACATTTTCACGCAGAGGGTGGTGCGTACAGGGAACGAGCTGCCAGAGGATGTGATGGATGCTGGTACAATTACAACAGTTAAAAACCATCTGTATGGGTAGATGAATAGGAAGGGTTTAGAGGGATATGGGCCAAATGGAACTAGGTCGGATTAGGATGTCTGGTTTGCATGATAAATTGGATAGAAGGATCTGTTTTTGTGCAATAAGACTATTGGTATTTAAATGGTGCACTTGCAGTGAAAAGGCATATAAGTTATGGGCCGAGTGCTGGAAAATGGGATTAGAATAGTTTGGTTTTGACTGATATGTACATAATGGGTTGAAGGGCCTTTTTCTGTGCTGTAGATCTGTATGACTCAGCTGAAGAAATTTCTCCTCATCTCAGTCCTAAATGGCTGGTCTATTTCATACCCTTAAACTGTGACCCCTGGCTCTGGCCTCCCTGGTCAGTGCTTCTTGGATCTACCCTGTTATAATTTTATGCAATTTCTATGAGATGGCCTTTGTTCTTCTAAACTCCAGCGAATACAGTCCCAACTAATCTAGTCTCTCTTCATGTGTTCGTCCTGCCATCCCAGGATTCAGTCTGATAAAATTGTTTAAAGAATCAATCACATCTACGATGAAGAATCAAATGAGACAGAATGGCTTGAGCTCAGAAACAGAAAAGGAGTAGCCAGACTGCCTCCGTATAGTGAGAGGGAGTTAGAGGAACAGATATGCCAGCAAATTTCTGGGGGCAAAGACAATTGGGCGATAATAGTTGGGAACTTAAACCACCCAAATGTCAGCTGGGATATGAACATTGTGAAAAACGGAGGGCACAAAATTCTTGAACTGCATTCAAGATAATATTTTTAGCCACATGCAACAAGTCCAGTATGAGAGAATGCAAACCAAAAACTAGTTTCATGAAATGGAGCCTGGGCAGGTAGATGACCATTTTGGAGATTGTGATCATAATCAGAAGGGGTTGATCACCTTGATGGAATTGTACTAAAGGCTCCCCAATATTCAGAGGGACATTGAGAAGCAAACATGTAGAGAGATTCATATTTATATAAGAATAATAGGATTGTAAGAATAATAAAATTGACTGGCTTGTTAAAGGTATTTAAGAACATTTTCTTTATCAATATTTAAATGTTTCTATTAGAGAAGGAGCAAAACTTGACCTTCTCTTGGGAAATAAGACAGGGCAAGTGCTGAAGTATTAGTAGGGAAACACTTTCTGCCCAGGGATCATAATATTATTAGTTTTAGAATATTTATGGAAAATGATAATCCTTCGATAAAAGTTAAAGTTCTTAATTGGAATAAGGCAAAGTTTAAGGGTGTGAAATAACTTTCAAAAGTTGATTGGAGTAGACTGTTCACAAGTAAAGGGATGACTGACAAGCGGGGTGCTTTCAAAAGTGTGATAACGAGAGTTGAGCCATTATGTTCCTGTTAGAGTGAAAGGTTGGTGAGATTAGGGAACAATGGATGAAAAAAGATGAATAAGAGTGCAAGAGGATCATGTATTAGATATAGACAGCTGGAATCAGTCTCTTGAAGAGTATTAAGATTGTAGGGGCATTGTACAGAAGGAAATCAGGAAGGCAAAGAAGGGATATGAGATAGCTTTGACTGATAAGGTTAAAGATAATCCAAAAAGGTGCCACAGATAGATTAAGACCAAGAGAGCAACCAGAGAGAGAGAATAGGATCCCTTAAGGATCAACAAATTTGTCTTTGTGTTGAACCTTAGGAGAGGGGAGAGATATTAAATGAATATTTTGTATCAGTTTTTACTGTTGAGAAAAAAATGGAGGCTAGAGAAATAAATATCGATGTTTTGATAATGGTTCACATTACAGAAGTAGTGCTGGAGGTATTCGAAAATATAAAGGTGGATTAATCTCTGGGATCTGATCAAGTATATGCCAGGTTGTTGTGGGAAGTTAGGGAGGAAATTGCAGAGCCTCTTGCAGAAATATTTGTATCATCAACAAACGCAGGTGAGGTCCCAGAGGACTGGAGGGTGGCTAATGTCATCCCATTGTTTAAGAGAGGCGGTAAGGAGAAGCCTGGAAGCTATTGACCTGAGAGTCTGACATCAGTGGTGGGTACATTGTTGGAGGTGATTCTGAAAAATAGGATCTCCGTGCGTTTGAAGAGACAAGGAACGATTACGGACAGTCAGCATGGTTTTGTGTGAGGAAAGTGTCTCAGAACCTTGATTGAGTTTTTCAATGAAGTAACCAAAATGATTGTTGAAGGCACATTGGTAGACATTGTTCACTTGGACTTTGGTAAAGCCTTTGACAAGGTTCCGCATGGTAAACTATTAAAAAAGTTAGATCTCATGGGATTCGGTGAGCTTGCCAATTGGATACAAAATTGTCTTTATGATAGGATACAGAGGAGGGGTGGTGGAGAGTTGTTTCTTAGACTGGAGGCCTGTAACCAGCAGTGTTACACAGGGATTGTTACTAGGCCTGTTTGTGTTTTCATTTATATAAATTATTTAGATGAGAATATAGAACGCATGGTTAGTACGTTTGCAGATGAAACCAAAATCATTGGTATAGTGGACAAATGAGGCACGTTATCTAAGATGGCAGAGATCTTGATCAATTGGGTCAATGGGTTGAGGAGTGGCAGATGGAGTTTAATTTGGATAAATGTGAGTTATTGCATTTTGGTAATACAAATAAGGACAGGACTTATACAATTAATGGTAAGGCCCTGGTTAGTGTAGAACAGAGAGACCTAGAGGTCAGGTACATAATTTGTTGAAATTTGTGTTACAGGTAGCCAGGGTGGTTAAGAAGGCATTTACCACACTTACCTTTATTGCTCAGATCTTTGAGTATAAAAGTTGGGATGTCATGATGAAGTTCTATAGGATTTTGGTGAGATCTCTTCTGGAGTAAATTGGTCAACCCGTTGCAAGAAGGATATTATTAAACTGGAGAGGGTTCAGAAAAGATTTACCAGGCAATGGAGGGTTTGAGTTATAAGGAGAGGCAGGATAGGCTAGGAGGTTGTTCACTGGAGAGTAGGAGGTGGAGTGCTGACCTTATTGAGATTTATAAAGTCATGAAGGGCATAGATAAGGTGAATGAAGAGTCTTTTCCCTACGGTAGGGGAGTTCAAAACTAGAGGGCATATTTTTAAGATGAGAGGAGAAAGATTTAAAAAGAACAAGGTGCAGTTTTTATACAGGTTTGTGTGTGGGATGAATTGCCAGAGAAAACAGTGGATGAGAAACGTTTACACTGTTTAAAAGACATTTGGGTATGTTCATGAATTGGAGGGAGATGGGCCAAGTGCAGGCAGGTGGGACGAGTTTAGTTTGGGAACGTGGTTGGCGTGGACTGTTAGTACCGAAGGGTCTATTTTCATGCTGTATGACTATAACTTGCCCACCACTCATCAATGTATAGTTCTCTGGCTTTTCCTTGCAGCCTTTCTTAAATAATAGCACAACATTAGCCATTCTCTGGTCTTCCACCACCTCATGTTTGGCTGTTATTGACAAAAATATCTCTTTTAGGGACCTCACAATTTCTTCCCTGGCTTTGCACAATGTCCTGCTATACACTTGATCATGTCTAGGGGATTTGTCAATCTTTGAGTTTTAAGACTGCTAACACCACTTTTGTAATGGGGACTCTTTTCAAGACATCACTATTTATTTTGCCAAGTTCCCTAGGTTCCATATGTTTCTCCACAGTAAATACTGATGTGAAATATTAGTTTATGATCTCATTCATCTCCTGTGGTTCCACACATCGATGATCTCATTGATCTTTAAGGGGTCCTATTTCCCCCCTAGTTACTCTTTTGCCCCAATATACTTGCAGAATCTCTTTGGATTCTCCTTTACCCTATCTGCCAAAGCTATCGCATGTACACATTTTGCTGATTTCCCTCTTAAGTGAACCCCTACACCTCGTACAACCCTCAAGAGACTCACTTGATCTCAGCTATGTATACCTGACATTTGCCTCCACTTTGTTTGGAGTCTCAATATCTCTAGACATTCCATGTTCCCTACTGCTGTTAGCCTTGACCTTCATGGTAACAGAGACATGTTAGCCCTGTACTCTCATTATCTCACTTTTGAAAGCCTCCCACTTGCCAGAGTCCCTTTACCTGTGAACAGCCTCCCCCAGTCAACTTTTCAAAGATCCTGTCTAATACCAACAAAATTGGCTTTTCCTCAATTTATAACTTTAGTTTGTGGACTGCGACTATCTTTTGGTGCTCCTCCACTAACACCTCAGCCATTGCCATGTCTTATTTCCCAAGACGAAGTCGAATTTTGCCCCTTCTCTAGAAAGGGTATCTATATATTAATTGAAAAGCATGAATGCATTTAATGAATTTCTCCCCATCATTCTCCCTTAACACTATGACTGGGATTGTCATGACACTATGACAATCCCAGTCTTCCTACATATTTGCTTCTTGATTTCCTTCTGATTATTTGGGGACCTTTAGTACAATCCCATCAAAGTCATCACCCCTTCTTGTATCAGTTCTACCCATCTAGTATGAAACTTTAGATAAAATAGCACAATGAGAGGCAAGTGACTTCCTTGAGGGTGGATAAATCATCAGAGCCGAATGAATTCTTGTATCCTATTCTGGAATCCATAGAAGAAATAGCAGAGGATGATTTTTCTGTCCTCACTAGATACAGATGAGGTACCAGAGGATTGAAAATCCACAAACCATTATTCAAAAATTTATAGAGCAGTCAGTCTGACCACTGAAATGGGTAAATGACTGGAATCAATACTGAAGGGTAAGATTAGCTGTTACTTGGAAAGGCACAGATTAATCGGGGATAGTCAATATGGTTTTGTTAAGGGAAGGTCATATTTATTAACTTTATTTTTTTGAGGAAATAATAAGAACGATTGATGAGAATATTGCAGTGGAGCTTGTCAATATGGATTGTAGTAAAGTATTTGATGAGGTCCCTTGGCAGACTGGTTAGAAAAGTTAAAGCCCATACAATATAGGTAAATGTGATGAGTTGGATCCAAAATTGGCTTAATGATAGGAAACAAAGGGTTATGGTCGACTGCTATTTTTTTAAATGGAAAGCAGTTTCCAGTGGTGTTTCATAGGGCTCAGCTTTGGGTCCTTTGCTGTTTGTTTTATATGTTAATAATTTAGACATAAATATCAGAGGCATGATTGGGAAATTTGCAGAATATACAAAAATTAGTGTATAACTTATTGTGAACAAGATAGCTGTCATTGGCAGGATAAATTGCTGAAAAAGCTCAGCAGGTCTAGCAGCACTAATTAGATTAGATTCCCTACAGTGTGGAATCAGGCTCTTCGGCCCAACAAGTCCACACCGACCCTCCGAAGATTAACCCAAACCCCTCTGACTAATGCACCTAACACTACGGACAATTTAGCATGGCCAATTCACCTGATCTGAACATCTTTGGATTGTGGGAGGAAACTAGAGCACCCAGAGGAAACCCATGCAGACACGGAGAATGTGCAAACTCCACACGGATAGTTGCCCAAGGCTGGAATCGAACCTGGAACCGTAGTGCTGTAAGGCAGCAGTGCTAACTACTGAGCCACTGTGCCCCCACTGGTGAAAGGAAATCAGAGTTTACGTTTTGGGTCTGGTGAACCTTCCTCACAATTGATATTAGTGGTTTGATCAAGTGGGTGAAAAACCAGCAAATAGAATTCAATCCAGAGAAATAGGGGTTATGCATTTGAGCAGGGCAAACAAACCAAGAGAATATATAATAAAAGGAGGCTGTTGAGAGGGTAGAGGAAGTGAGACACCGGAGATCCCTGAAGGTGGTGGGACAGGTACACAAGGTGGTAAAGAATAAGGATAATTGCCTTCATTCTTGAAAACAGGAGCAGGGATGTAATGTGAGAACTGTACCAGATACTGGTTGAGTCACAGCTGGATTTTTGTGTACAGTTCTGGCCACTTCTTTACAGGAAGGACATAATAAAGAGAATCCAGAGGTGATTTACAAGAGTGTTTTGCTTTTATTTATAAGAATGTCGCCACGACTTGAACATTGCAAGTATGAGGAAAACATGGATAGGCTAGCATTGTTTTCTTTAGAAGGCTGAGGAGTGACTTAATTGAGATGAGGGGATCGAATATTGTAGACAGAGAAGACCAGTTTGTTCTTGTGAGGAGGTCATTTAGCAGAAGTGCACAGATTTAAGATGTTGGGTAGAAAGATTAGAGATGACAGGTGCCTTTAATTTGCTGCCTAGTTTGGAGGTTGATGTGAAAAACCTCAACTCATTTAAACAAGAACTGTATCTGCATCTAAGGCCTAAGTGAGATTAGAATGAGACACTAGTATTTTTTCAGCTGACACAGACATGATGGCTGAATGGCCTCTTTCCTACTGTGTTGTAACTACTCTAAGGTTCTAACAACAGAAAGTAGTAGGAATATCCAGCAGACATTTGATCCTGATGTTTGATGCTGATCAGCTATGGGCTAGTGCTGGAAAATGGGACTAGTGTAGATTTAGTGTATCTTTGGCAGTACAGACTAAATGGGCCAAAGAACTTTTCTCATTGTATGATTCAATGATTTCTATTCCCCTACCTTCTCTGTAACGCTTCTAACAATTATCAAATTCCCTCTTGAAATGATTAACTCTGCCTCCATCGCTCTATCAGACAGTGCAATTCAAATCTTAACCATTTACTGGATAAACAAAAATATTTCCTTATTCTTGCTTCTTTAATTAGTCACTTTACACTGATGTCCTCTGGTCCTGAGGAAAAGTTCCTTCTTACGTACTCTGTAGATCTCTGGAACTGTACGAGAATCCTCAATATTGAACTCTAACTTCTCACTTCCGTATCCAAAGGTATTGGTACATTTTCCAATTCATTTTTAGATAATATATCACAGAATACCCTTTTCACCCTATTTGTCTGAAATGTACAGCTCATTTGCTGATCTCATTTGTCTGAAAATATTATAAAACTGCTCCAATGACTTTAATTCTTGTGGAAACATTGTACATAAATTTCCAGAAAATGAGAACTCATTATTAATGTCATAACAGTGCTGCAGAGTCTAGACTATCCCTGACTAATGCCATTGACCTATCAAAGTTTTTGTGTATTCTTGAGAGTATGGCCCCAATTTTGAATCCTCTGGTTATTATTATATTTAAGAAATGTGATTTGTTTATGACTAGGTCCATGAGATGGTAACAAAAGGCTATTTTCCTGCATCTGAAGAAACTCTGCTGGCCCTGGCTGCCCTGAGACTGCAGTTTACAATCCGCGATTTCACCACACATGTGCCACTACCTAAACTTCAGGAGTTATTTCCTATGCATATTCTCCAGGCTCGGGTCCAGCAATCTGTAAAGGCTTTACTTTCCACAAATAGTAAGGGTCTGAGTCACTTACTGCCAGGAGCTCTGGCGAGCAGCCTGTGGGGCAGCACAACCCAGAAACAGAAACTTGAGGAAGAACAACTGTTAAAAGTACGGCTCAAAGAGGAGGCAGCGGCTTTAATGGCCACAATTGTTGAACAATGGAAACAGCTTCCAGGAATGACCCAACTGGAAGCTATGACAACATACCTCAGCATAGTGAGGGAATGGTCTGGATATGGAGCTACACTGTTCGAAGTAGGGGCGTTTATGGTAAGTGCATTGGATAATTTATTTGTCTTTGCATCAGAACTTGTGCAGTTTGTGTGTTTTAAAAAAAACACTGTAAATAATATTATGTAGACATCTATCAGCTCCTGTAGCATCCAGCCACTGTCTAAGGTGATCTTCTGTTTCTGAAGCAGACCTCACTTTTTTACTGGTAATTCTGTTCATTATTCTTTGTGACCTACTTGCAGATAAAGCAAAACATAACCTCAAACCCAGAATTTTTGATATATTGCAATTCTGACTTCAGCCAGTATATTCTCTCCCAGTATGACAAGAGGAACTGAGAGAATGAATATCAGGAGAGTTTCAGTCAGGACAGGAGAAGAGTGCTTGCAGAAGGTTCGCAATATTACCATCAACTCCTGATCTCACACAAAGCTTCCTACATCCTCAACCATTGATCTTTTTATTCCAATTAGATCGTGGAGAAGTTCTGACATTATTGTTTGACTTGGTTGAATTAGTCTGATCAGATGATCCAGTTTAAAGCCTCCGTTGTTAATCTAAACCTGACACCACAACTGGCTCCAAGTGACTGCTTCCTGGTTTAAACTGAGTCCCTCAGACTGCAGTCATCTATTGAAACAGATTTCATATTAAATTGTATAAGCAAACAGATGTGGTTAATTGTTCACAGCCATACATATACAAATAATTCATGTTTATGTACTGATTTAAGTGGCTGTATCCCCAGCTCACCTTTGAGACAAAGCTTCCAGTTCAAAATTAATTTTAATGCATTTTACAGGGAATATAAAGTTGCTTTGAGCTAAGTTTCTGTATCAGTAGAATGTTCATTAAACACCTGTATCTATATTTAATGTCTTTACACGTTCAGGCTGAGGATGTCATTAGTACATAATCTATGAAAAAAATCAGAGTGGCCGTAGTTGTAAATCTCATCCCTGTAAGAATATTTTTATAGTTCCATCCTTCTCTCAAAGTAATAAAAATAATAAAAATTAAGATTCTGATTAATAACCATCTTTCCCATTCTACTGATTTCAATATATTTATTCAAATTAGTGAAACTTTGTAATTCATGCACTGAAGATGCCAATTATTGTAATTACAGTGCAGAAGTACAAAATGAGGCCATTTTGCCTAGAGGTCTGTGCAGGTTTCTTGGTATGTATCTCACCTGGTCCTCCTCTCACTCCCTGTACTCTGACATGCCACCTCCCCACTCTTCTACCCAATTCGATCTCCAGCACACTTCCCGTACCCTCTCTCATGCCACCAAATCTAATCCTACACTTCCCCCTCACAATGTATAATGCCCATCCAGTTACTTCCTATACATTTCAATACAGTACATTAACTAATGGTTACATTACTGAATTAGTAATCCAGAGGGCAGGATAAATTCTGCCCTTAAATCTTGGGAGTTTAAATTTCGTTAAATAAATCCTGATCTTTAAAAAAAAATTTTGGTCTCTGTTATGGAAATCATGAAACTTGTAAATTGTTTTAAAACTCATCTGGTTCATGGATGACAATGGGCAAAGAAATCTGCCACCCTTATTGGATTTGCTACACATAAACGTGATGAACTCTTAACTGCCGTTTATGAAAGCAATTACAGAAGAACCTCGATTATCTGAATATTGATTATCCGTCAAGATTGCAAGGTTCCGACACTTGGCTAAACTACTATCTGGCATTTGATGATCTGGAATTGGTTAACCGAACGAAATGCTGCCCGCCTGTGTCCTTCAGATAATCGACGTTCTTGATTGGCTCAAGATTGGCTCGCAATGTTCCAACCAATAGAACTTCAGCTAAAAATGCTACTTATTCACTGCCTGTAAATGAATATGACCTAGTTGGTTGTTCATTGCCATTCCCCTGTTGTTTTCTACCTTGTCTAATTCAATTCCCACACTTGTTTTTCGTACCCTTTAACAGGATACCCAGTCTAATTCTTCTCCAAGTCACTCCCTATGACCTCTTCAAAGATACCAACTTATTCTAATTTCACTCCTCAATTCCCAAGTCTGAATCATTTCCATAAAACTAAGATTTAATTCAAGTGAAGCTACAATCATCACACCCTTTCCATTTGATAACAGTCCTTTTCATCTCAACATTTTGGCTTCTGCCCTTCTTTCTCCTTGTCAGTCAAGATCTCATCATTCTGTGTCTCAGTTGTATGAAACACATTGAAAGATTTATGCAAAATAGGTTCTTCATCTACTTTCTTTGTTGCTATTTCAAGAAACTGATGTTAATCATTTGATCAAGGGAAACTGCCTTTTTGAAACCTGTACTAACTAGCCCCAATAAATTCATATTTCTCCAATTGCTTAGTAATTTTATCCTGTTTTATTGACTGTCTTTGGTTCACAAGAACTGAAGTCTAACTAGTAAATAATTGCATGGGAAAGCTGGATAATGTATTGCTGGCTGAGTTCATATAAAACCCAGTAATGCCGATGGGCTTAGTAACTGCTAGTCATGACTTGTACCTGGTGATAGTAATTCTATGCGTAACTCAGCCAAGAAAATCCACCAATGATACGGTCAGTCTGTTGTTAGAATTTAATTGCTAGAAAGATGTAAAAAGATATCTAGTTAGTGAGATATCTTGACTTTGATCTTGATAATAAGTCACCTTATTATGTACTGGCCTCTGTTTTGCTGGACTGGAGAAGGAAAAAAAAGCTGTCAGGATTGTCTAATACCCTCTATAGGTAAATAGCCTACTTCCTGCCCTCACACTCTCCTCAGCCTATCAGCTGCAGAGGCTCTTATTCATGTTTTAGTTACCTCCTGTTTAAACGATTCCAGTCTTTCTCTGGCCAACTGTCACGTTGTAGTCTCTAAACTTGAGCTCATCAAATTTCTGCTGGCCATATCCTAACTCAGATAAACTCCTATTAGTCTTTCACACCTGTGCTCACTGTTGTACATCGGTTACTGGTTGAAACATGTCCTTATTTAAAATTTCTATTTTGATGTTCGAACCTCTCCATCGTCTTCCTACATTTTTAAGAACCAGGTTCCTGTAATTCTAGACTGCTGAAATATTTCCTTTAGCCTACCATGGATAACTTTGCCTTAAGCTGTCCAAACCCTACACTCTTGAATTTCCATCATAATTCTCTCCCCCTTCCAAGAACTTTCTGAAAATCTGTCTTTTAGATCAAGAGTTTAGTCATCCTGCTCTTGGAAGGATGTTGTGAAACTTCAAAGAATTCAGAAAAGATTTACAAGGATTTATGCCAGAGTTGAAGGGTTTGAACTATAGGGAGAGGCTGCATAGGCTGGGGTTCTTTTCCCTGGAGCGTCAGAGGCTGAGGGGTGACCTTTCAAAGGTTTATAAAATCATGAGGGGCATGGTTACGTTAAATAGGCAAGGTCTTTACCCCGGGGTGGAGGAAAACTAGAGAGCACTGGTTTAAAGTGAGAGAGGAAAGGTTTAAAAGGCACTTAAGGAGCAACTTTTTCACGCAGAGGATGGTGCGTGTATGGAATGAGTCACCAGAGGAAGTAGCGGAGGGTGGTACAATTACAACATTTAAAAGGCATCTGGCTGAGTACATGAATAGACAAATGAGACTAGATTTCTGTAAGGTATCTGGTTGGCATGGATGAGTTGGACCGTAAGGTCTGTTTCCATGCTGTAAATCTCTGTCTATCTGCCATAATGTAATGTTTGGAGATGTGGTATATTATCTGATTACACTCCTTTGAAGTGTACTGTAATGGATAAAGTTGCTACATAACTGTAAAGTGTTGTTAATTATGAATTCATCATTTATAAAATTCAATCATGAAAATATGCCCAGAAAATGGGAGAAAAAAGGCAACTGAGTTCATTAAGTATAAGTAAAATTGTGTCTTAAAAGTAAATATTTATTCATACTAGTAGAACCAGACCAAATGACTGTTTTAAGAGTAGATAAAGTTTGCCCTCTGAATGCATTGCAGAATTCGGCAGTGAGCGTGGCTCAGACCCTGTGGTTGGCAGTAGGAGCAAAGGGTCTTGCTCTCTACAAACAAGGAGATGTGGAGTCTGTGGAGAGTTTTGATTATCGGCAGATTTCATCATTTGAAGTGACAGAAAGGAACACCTTCAAAATTACTCTGAGGAAAAAGGACTTGCTATTTGAGTCCTGCAAGGTATGGCAAAGAATACTGTGTTTCTATAGTTGCTGATTCATTCAATCACAAGCTCACATTGTTTCCGTTAAACCTTTTGCTGTCATCCTGATCATTCCTCCACCTCAACCCTTATCTCCATTCCCGCAAGTCTGACTGATGCTGCCATTCACTGCCAGAGGGGAAAGCAACTAGAGTTTCTCATCGTGAAAGTCACCAGAATCGGGCTTAACCAATATCCTCCATATTTAAATAGCCTACAGCTTGACTCCACATCTGCTGCCAAAACCCTCATTCACACGAACACACACGGTGTCTCGTCCATCTCTCTACTCCATGCGATGTCCAATAAAGCATGAGGAGCTCATGGATTTCTTCTTCACTAACAAATGTTGAAACATTTATTGGACAGGTGGTGGCCATTTGGCTCATTTGAGTCCATCACTGCATATCAATCTAGTCAGTCCCATTCCTCCAGTCTATCCCTGTAGGTTTATTTCCTTCAAGTGTCAATTATGTTTGAAATCATTATTCTCATTTTCACCACCATTGTGGGCAATGAGTTCCAAGTTATTACCACTCACTGCACAAAAATACTATTCCTCATTCCCCTGCATCTCTCACTCAAAACCTGAAATTGAGAGTCCCCTCACCCTTTTACTATCTCAATGTAACACTTGTTCTGCATCTACCTGTTGTCATTGTGTACACTATGATCAAATCTCCCTCGATCTCCTTCGCGCCAAGGCAAACAACCCAATTTTTCCAACCTAAACCTCATCCCTGGAATCATTCTGGTTTATCTCCTCTGCAACCTTGAGAACCTTTACATTTTTCCTAAAGTGTGGTGACCACAACTGGACGTAAAGCTCTATTGCAGCGTAGCGAGAGCTTTATAAAAGGTTCAGTATTGCTTCTTTATTTTGGTACTGAATATCTCTATTTATGAAGCCCAGGATCAGTCATAACTATGCAACTGAGGTCCCTCTAATCTTGCACTATGATTAGGATTGTGCCATTAAGTGTTTTGGTTCTCCCTATCACTTCTGCCTAAATGTATAACTTCAAATGTCTCTGAATTTAATTCAGTCTGCCACATGCCTGTCCATTTTGCTGACCTATCAGTGTCTTCACTAGAAAGTGGGACGAGTGTAGATTTAGAGCAGTTTCTGTCTGTGCAGACACAATGGGTTGAAAAGCATTTTCTATATTTATGGTTCAAAATATTTAATTAGTTTGCTATCTTTGTTCACCATTATAATTGATCTAGGTTTGTCTTCATTAATATTTTTTCCTTCACCTCTAGAAGCTTTTATAACATGTTTGTGTGTTTTGCACAAGTTTATTCTTGTAATCTACCTTCCTCCTTAGTTTTAAAATGGTGATGGAAAAAGATAGACCAGATCTAAAAGTTGAAGTTCTAAATTCGAGAAAGGCAAATTTTGACGGTTTTAAGCAAGAATTTTTAAAAGCTGATTGGGGGCAGATGTTTGCGGGTAAAGGGATGGCTGGAAAATGGGTAGCCTTCAGAAATGAGATAAGGAGAGTGCAGAGAAAGTATATTCCTGTTAGGGTGAAAGGAAAGGCTGGTAGGATAGGGAATGCTGGATGACTAAAGAAATTGAGGGTTTGGTTAAGAAAAAGAAGGAAGCATGTGTTTATGTGTAGGTAGAATATATTAAGTGAATCCTTAAGAGTATAAAGGCAGTAGGAATATACTTAAAAGGAAATCAGGAGGACAAAAAGAGGACATGAGATAGCTTTGGCAAATAGAGTTAAGGAGAATCCAAAGGGTTTTTACAAACACATTAAGGACAAAAGGATAACTAGGGAGCAAATACACCCCCTCAAAAATCAGCAAGGTGGCCTTTGTATGGAGCTGCAGGAGATGGCGGAGAAACTAAATGAGTATTTTGCATCAGTGTTTACTGTGGAAAAGGACATGGAAGATATAGAATGTAGGGAAATAGATGGTGGCTTCTTGAAAAATGTCCATATTTCAGAGGAGGAAGTGCTGGATATCTTGAAATGGGTAAAGGTGGATAAATCCCCAGGACCTGATTAGGTGTACCCTAGAACTCTGTGGGAAGCTAGGGAAATGATTGCTGGGCCTCTTGCTGAGATATTTGTATCATTGATAGTCACAGGTGAGGTGCAGGAAGACTGGAGGTTGGCTAATGTGATGCCACGATTTAAGAAAACTGGTAAGGACAAGCCAGGGAACTATAGACTAGTCAGCCTGACGTTGGTCGTGGGCAAGTTGTTGGAGGTAATCCTGAGGGACAGGATGCACATGTATTTGGACTGATTAGAGATAGTCAACATGGCTTTGTGTGTAGGAAATCATGTCTCACAAACCTGATTGAGTTTTTGAAGAAGTAACAAAGAGGATTGATGAGGGCAGAGCAGTAGATGTGATCTATATGGACTTCAGTAAGGTGTTCGACAAGGTTCCCCATGGGAGACTGATTATCAAGGTTAGATCTCACAAGGAATACAGGGAGAACTAGCCATTTGGATACAGAACTGACTTAAAGGTAGAAGACAGAGGGTGGTGGTGGAGGGTTGTTTTTCAGACTGGAGACCTGTGACCAGTGGAGTGCCACAGGGATTGGTGCTGGGCCTTCTACTTTTTTTGTCATTTACATAAATGATTTGGATGTGAACATAAGAGGTACAGTTAGTAAGTTTGCAGGTGACACCAAAATTGGAGGTGTAGTGGACAGCGAAGAAGGTTACCTCGGATTACAAAGGGATCTTGATCAGATGGGCCAATGGGCTGAGGAGATGGTGTTTAATTTAGATAAACGGGAAGTGCTGCATTTTGGGAAAGCAAATCTTAGCAGGACCTATACACTTAATGGTAAGGTTGTAGAGAGTATTGGTGAACAAAGAGACCTTGGAGTGCAGGTTCAAAACTCGTTGAAAGTGGAGTCGTAGGTAGATAGGATAGTGAAGAAGGTGATGGTATGCTTTCCTTTATTGGTCAGAGTATTGAGTACAGGGGTTGGGAGGTCATGTTGCGGCTGTACAGGACATTTGTTAGGCCACTGTTGAAATATTGTGTGCAATTCTGGTCTCCTTCTTATCAGAAGGATGTTGTGAAACATGAAAGGGTTCGGAAAAGATTTACAAGGATGTTGCCAGGGTTGGAGGATTTGAGCGAGAGGGAGAGGTTGAATAGGCTAGAGCTGTTTTCCCTCGAGGGTTGGAGGCTGAGGGGTGACCTTTTAGGGGTTCATAAAATCATGAGGGGCATGGATAGGGTAAATAGACAAGGTCTTTTACCTGAGGTGGGGGAGTCCAGAACTAGAGGGCATAGGTTTAGGGTGAGAGGGGAAAGATATAAAAGACATTTAAGGGTCAACGTTTTCATGCAGAGGTTGGTCCGTGTGTGGAATGGATTGCCAGAGAAAATGGTGGAGGCTAGTACAATTGCAACATTTAAGAGGCCTCTGGCTTGGACTAAAGGGTCTGATTCCATGCTGTATATCTCTGTGCTGAAATCTGAACTGTTCCTAATTCTTGGATCTACTCAGTTTATGGCCAATTTGCATGCTCCTTCCTTCGATCTGATACCATCCCTAATTTCCCTTATTAGAAATGGTTATAGTCAGGCCATCTTTCCCATTGCTTTGAACTTCCCACAATCAATACCCATGGGTAAACAACTCCTGAATAATTTCATAGAGTATAATCTGACTGAGCAATTCCCATGGATCCTTTATGATGAGGCAAGCTGCTAAATTCATATACAAACATACTTTAAAAAAATGATTTAGTTAGAATATTCTATGTAAAATGTGTCATCTAATACTTGGACAAGCACAGAAATACAAAGGTGATTCTCTGGGTTGTATTCATGAGTTGTATCACACATTCAAAAATACAAAACTATGTCCCAGACCATTAAGCACATTTTGTGTTACCTGGAAACTCCATTTTGAATTGACAAACACTTACTACTCCCAGCTCCCTGCTTGCTTCAGTCAACATAATGATTGTCACAGGACGATAATTAAATCTGAATTCCCTTTTCACTTATCTTCTTCTAAATTTGATTAGATACTCTCTCTCTCTCTCTCACACACTCACACACACGCGCACAGTTCCCCCACATCACCCCACTCCACAATATACCATTAGACAGTCTCTCTTAGTGAGTTACAACATGGCTGGCTGATGTGAAGAAATGGTTTCTGATTGCTTTTCTGATTTTTTAAAAACTCTTAGGCCCAAGAGATTGTCCAGCTGATTACAATTTACAGCGCCAATCACTTCAAATCCTCGACTCGATCTGGTGATCATCGAAGTAGACCAATCATAACAGGTAGCCTGGCCAACAGTCACCATTGTAACCTGCACAATGATTCCAGCACAGAAGAAGCTTGAACCCTGTTGGGCATCTAACATAGCAGAGCACAGTGGGAGAAATACTGGTGAAACATTTCACTTTCCTCATTACTACAGCATTATTAGGCCTTAGCACACCATACATAGATAGTATGCATCATCTTAACTTAGTCTTTCATTCTTGCCAACGATCTCTGTACAAGCTCTTGCAGCAAGAAGTTGGTCCCTTTTTACCAACTTTTGGTTGGTTCAACTTCACTTAAAAGATTTAACACGTTATAAGCCACCTGAGTAACAAAAGTTTATCTTAGTCAGAAAATTGAGGTGTCAGAATCAAACGTCTTGGCTTATTGAACTATCCTGAAGGCAGCAAGTGGAGTGAAAGAATCCTGTGCTGTTCTCAGACAAAGGCCTTAAAGTCTGGGGCTGCGGAAGAGCAAAACAGTTCACGCCTCTTTTATTTATATAAAAATGTGAATTATTCCAGTGAAATCTTCCCCGATATCAACAAAAGCTGTAATTGCTGCAAAGAATCCCAATTCCTTTTCATATAATTAAAGTGGACAATTGCTTTGACTCTGATTGTGTACCGGGTGATGGAAGAGCAAGAGGAACCAAGCCGGGATTAGAATACTTAAATCTCAGACAGTGTTTATGATTCATCACGGATACTACGTTGAGGTGAAATTGTCACTGTCTTGATTAATATTAATCTGTACCTAGAAATCAGGAAACATTGAAAATTAATTGTCTTTCTGCTTTTAAAACACTACCCACCCTAACTTGAGAATCATAACTCCATGAACTTACTGCTTTCCTTTTAAAAAGGTTGCAACTCTATTATATAAACCCAAAGAGCTCAAGGACTGCTGATAACAAAAGAAAACACAAATGTGCTCGAAATACTCAGCAGTCAGGCAGGATCATGAAAGATCACTGACCTGAAATGTTACCTTTGTTTCTCTCGACAGATGTTGCTTGACCTACTGAGCATTTGTTTTTATCTCAAATTTCCAGCATCCGTCGTCCGCTGCTGTTCTGTTGGTAGAATATGGAGTAACCAGAGTCTGGAAACATTTGGTTACTGTGCAGTTTTACTGCTCAATATAGACAGAGTTCAAGCAGTGTACGGGAAACTATGTACCAAATTCTCAAGAATCAGGAGGTAATTTATTATATCAATTTGTATACTTCTGAAGCTACAAAAAAAACAGTGTCAACTATAATGATCAAACTCATTGTTTAAAGCTGCTGGCAGCTTTAGTTTTACACAGGGACTTCCATATTGAATCTTAAACTCACTATGCAATGAAAATAATTTTTTTATTTAACGGTACACTGCATGTTCCCTCTTTATTGAAATGTACATTTACTGCACTATGCTGTACAGATGAATTTGTGCAATATGTAAAAACTATCAAAATTAAAACAACTTATTTTAGTACTAGAAAATTAGATTTACTGGTTTATTTACTAATGTACAGTTATTTTAAATCTCTAAGCTATATTCCAAAACAGAAAAAGCTATACTCCAAAACAGAAAACAATAGGCATGTTAGCCTAACATATGCCACAGGAAAAATGAAGAATCTGTCAGTTGTAGCCTGAGTGCATTAAGATTTTCTTGAAAGCGATCAAAGGATCAATGGGTATAGGTGGGAACAAAGTGGAAACGACATTATATCTTTGGTCCAAAGATATAAAGAAGTACTGAACTCAAGGGCAAGTGAGAAGTATTACCTTCGCCATCAAGGAGTCAGAGTAAAATGAAAGTTAATAGGAGGGGGCTCTCATAGGCTGGTTAAAGTCATACCTGGATAAAAGGGAAGATGGTTGTAATTTATTGGAGTCAATCATTACTACCACAGGAGGTAGCTGCAGGGGTTCCTCAGTAACATTATAAGACCATGACGTGGAGATGCTGGTGTTGGACTGTGGTGGACAAAGTTAAAGGTCACAACACCAGGTTATAGTCCAACATGTGTCTTGTAAGCTGTGCTTCCAAATAAATAACTCCGGTTATGCCACAAGGATTAATGCTGGGTCCACAGCTTTTTGGCATTTATATACATGATTTGGGTGTGAACTTTGGGAGGGGCGTTGGTTAGTAGGTTGGCAGATGAAACTAAAATTGGAGGTGTCGTGAACAGAAAAGGTTACCTCCGAGTACAATGGGATCTTGATCAGATGGGCCAATGAGTAGCAGGTGGAGTTTAGATAAATGTGAGGTGTTACATTTTGGAAAGGCCAGTCAGGGCAAGACGTATACACTTAATGCTCGGGTATTGGGGAATATTGCTGAACAGACCCTGGAGTGCAGGTTCATAGTTCCTTGAAAATGGAGTCACAGGTAGATAGGATAGTGAAGGTGGTGTTTAGTATGCTTGACTTTATGGGTCAATGCATTCAGTATAGAAGTTGGGAGGTCATGTTGCAACTGTACAGGACATTGGTTTAGCCATTTTTGGAGTATTGTGTGCAATTCTAGTCTCCCTCCTATAGGAAGGATGTTGTGAAACTTGAAAGGGTTCAGAAGAGATTTATGAGGATGTTGCCAGGGTTGGAGGGTTTGAGCTATAGGGAGAGGCTGAATAGGCTGGGGCTATTTTCTCTGAAGTATGGGAGGCTGAGAGGTGGTCTCATGGAGTTTTATAAAATCATGAGGGGCATGGATGGTATAATTAGAAATGGTCTTTTCCCTAGGGTGGGGTGAGTCTAAAACTAGAGGGCATTGGCTTAAGGGAAGAGGGGAAAGGTGTAAAATGAACCTGAGGGACAACTTTTCCAAAGAGGATGGTGTGCGTTTGGAATGAACTGCCAGTGGAAGTGGTGGAGGCTGGTACAATTACAACATTTAAGAGGCATCTTGGGTATATGAATAGGAAGGGTTTAGAAGAATCCAGGCCAAATGCTGGCAAATGGGACTTGATTTATTTAGTATATATTCAGTATGGACGAGTTGGACTGAAGGCTCTGTTTCCATGCTGTGTATTCCTACTCACCACTTTCTTGAATAAGTGCAATTACAGCAAATATTAAGCTTGACATCAACCAAATAACCTGTTTGACTAGGATTCCAATCATCATCATCATCAAATTCACACCCTACACTATGGATGCAGTGGCAGTAACACCATCTAAATAATAATTTTCAAGGGGATAGAGAGGTTGAGTTAGTGGGCAAAAAACTGGCAGATAGAGGGACTTTAATGTAGGAATGACAGAGGTCATGCACTTTGATAGAAGGATCAAAAGGCAGAGTATTACTTAAATGGAAAGAGGCTGAAAGCAAAAGTATACCACAGAGGGACCTGGCATTCTTGAGTTTGAAACAAAAGATTAGCATACAGGTGTGGCAAGTATTTAAGGCAACTGGTATTTTGCCCTTTATTACTAGGAGGTTGCAGTGTAAAAACAATGAAGTTTTGTTACAACTGTTTCCTCTCACAATCCAAAGATGTGCGGGTCAGGTGAATTGGCTATGCCAAATTGCCTATAGTGTTAGGTGCATTAGGTCAGAGGTAAATATAGGGTATGGGAATGGGTCTGGGAGAGTTACTCTTTGGAGGGTCGATGTAGACTTGTCAGGCCAAAGGGCCCATTTCCATACTGTACGGAATCTAAAATAAATCCTTGAATGTGGCTATCAAAATTCTAGAACTCCTTCCTTAATAGCACCATGACTATACTTACATAACGTGGATGCAGTAGTTCAAGAAACTTACTTATATAGAAACAGAAAATAGGAGGAGTAGGCCATTAGCCATTCTGCTCTGCCATTCAAAATGATATTGGCTGATCATCCAACTTAGTACTCTGGTCCTACTTTCTCCCCATAACATTTGGTCCCTATAGTTTTTAGGGCTAAGTGACTCATTTTTGAAAACAATAAATATTTTTGTCTCAAATGCTTTATGTGGTAGAGAATGAACACTCCTACCACCACCTTTGTAAGGGCAATTAGCCACAGGCAATAAATGCTGGTCTTAGCCAACACATCAGTGATTTGGGATACCAGTCAAGTGTACTGCTTTCTTCTGGATAGTGTCAAACTCTTGAATTTTGTTAGAGACACACACATGCAAACAAATGGAGATATCCCATTACACTTTTGATTTAGACAATGTAGATGGTAGAGAGGCTGTGGGGTGCTAGGATGCAAGTTACCTGTTGCAAGATTCACAGCCTTCAACCTGTCCTTGTAGCCACAACATTAATATATCAGATTCATTTCAATTTCTGGTCAATGCATTGTGGGCTCAGCCTGTATTTATTATCCATCCTTAACTGCCCTTGAGATGCTGCAGTCCATGATGGTAGGTTCATGGACAGAAATTGTTCCTCATATTTGATGGCAATAGGTTGTCAGAATTATGTAGTGGACAGTTAAAAAATTCCAAGGAATTCATGTTTGCTTTGTCCTAGACTTCAAATATTCAAGGACTGCTAAACCATGCTGCTCATAATTGCTATAATTCATAAAAGATTAAAGCTCAAAAGGGGTTTAACTCCTCCATCCCAAGAACGAATAGAAAGTATCAAATTGTTTACTGCTGTGTAACAAATATCAAACACTTAAGTAAATCAATGAAGCATTCAGTGATATTTTAGAAATGCAAGCCCTTCAAAACTACTAAAAATCCATATGATTGTGGATATCTGGGCTGAAGGAGAGTGCGACTTCTCAGACCAAGTGAGGGATGCAAATACTATTCAATAGAAACTGTTTATTAGAATGCATCATTGAGTTGCTTAATACATTATGTACGAACCTCTCTGATGAGATTCCCACACACTCAATAAGCAAAGTACAAGCTTAGCATAAGTGAAAGAGGTCCAAACATTTTTAAGGGCATCTTTGTTGAAGGGATCACTGATAGATAAGTTTTTGTGACTACCCTGGAGTCTACAGAAACCACAAATGAAATTGAAATGCATGTCAATTAAAATTTATACAGTTGAATTTAAAATATAGGCTTCTGGAGCCCTTTAATAAACCAACAGCTGCTTCAATGAGTGAGCAGTATGCTTTACTAATGTCTCACTGATCAAGTGCATCAACAATCCTGGTGACCACCAGGGTGTTCAGAAGTTTGGGCTAAGCTCACTGTACCTGCACTTTTCCATCGATGGGAAGCAAATGTGACCAGTTCATCTTGTCTCAGTCACTCCAAACATTCTGAAGGGAGCTGAGACCAGGTACATAATGCCCTTGGCAGACTGAAACATTAAGTCTCTCAATTTAAATAAGTCAGTATATTCATTAAACAGTAAGTCAGTGGGAAAGTGAGATTAATAATAAATAGTCTCATCTGATATTGTTTGAATGACAGTCTCACCAAAATTTATAAAAAGGAAGTTGCAAGTTATTGAAGTTTTTTTTAAAAAAAAAGAGCTTATGAAGAAATTGGATGATTTTTCTTAACAGAAGCATCAATGCATATCTTTTTGGAGTGATTCAAACACAAGTTTCACAGCCTGTGTACACTGCACACTGACAGAGAGGTTGGGCAGCTCAATGTATACACTTAAAGCTGACTCCACATTTATGTTGCTCATGCCAACGCTGTAATCAAAACTACAGAAATGCATAATAGTGAATTACTAAACTAACAGAAATTCAGTTATACAGATACAGCTATCTGAATAATGTCAGAATTACCAGGTTTCACGCAACTTTTCTCTCAATGTGTCTGGTGACGGTATGGGACAGCTGTGTTACACACAAGGCCAGTATTGGCCTGACCCAGGGCATGTTGCACATTTGCCATGCTTTGCAATGTTGAATTATTTTCTTTATACAAAGGACATTTTAACACAAATAGCAGACACAGATACATATAGTTGTTATTTATCAAATCAGAATAACTCTGTAATGTTGTCTATTAAAGTTATATTTTACTGCTCCTGGGTGCCCCAGGATATATAGTCAGGACGGGTAGCAGCATGATATTCATCAATCAGTTGCTGCACAATCTCTCGAGAAGTGTCCAGCTCATCAAAGTTCTCCCTAAACATGTCCTCTTTGCGAAACTGTTCCAAGAAAGCTTCTCGCTTTCTAAGCTTGTCATATTGTCTGCTGGTTCGCTCAAACAGCTGTGGGACGAAATGAAGAATTAAAAGGGGAAATTGTTAGCACTACAAAATTCAATTTGGATAACTACCTTAATTCTATTATTTCATTATTGGAAGCTCAGTTCCCATTCATTTACCATGTCTCTTCTAAAGCAGGCACTTGCAGGTCAGAAAGGAAAAACATAACATTTATTGCCCCATCCTTGGTTGCATAATGCATGTTTGTGCTAGGTCAATTACTTTTCCCTCCATTCTTTACAGCACAAGCACAATACCAGCCAACAAAATCAAATCCAATGAAAACTATTATGCCTAGATTCACTGGTCTTAAACTGTAACATTAATGAAAGCCGTTTGAAGAGTATTGGTACTTACTGAGGAGATGCTGGTGTGATTAGCCATCATGAGGCCACTTACACGATGGGCTGAAGGCAAGTAAGGAGATTTGCGTGAAAGCGCCACCTGTATACTGGCTGGACCCCATGGAATAAAGTTGGCCAACTTCCTTTCCCTTATTCTTTGCAGACTCTTGTGTACCTATTTAAAGAACATAACATAATAGAATCCTTATGCTGACACTGTACCTATCACAGTTTGGAAGAGGAAAGTGAGGACTGCAGATGCTGGAGGTCAGAGTCAACTGCGTGGTGCTGGAAAAGCACAGCAGGTCAGGCAGCATCTGAGAAGCAGGAGAATCGACGTTTCGGGCATAAACCCTTCATCAGGAATGAGGCTGGTGTGCCGGGGGCTGAGAGATATATGGGAGTAGGGGGTGGGGAGGGCTGGGAGGGGAGGGTAACTGGGAATTTGATAGGTAGATGAAGGAGAGAGTGAAAGTGATAGGTTGGAGAAGAGGGTGGAGTGGATAGTTGGGAAGGAAGATGGACAGATCAAAGAGGGCAGTGTTGGATTGGAGGTTTGGGACTGGGATGAGGTGGTTGTGGGGTGAGCAAACTGGTGAATCCACATTGATCCCGTGTGGTTGCAGGGACCCAAGGCAGGAAGATGAGGCCTTCTTCCTCCAGGTGTCGGGTGGTTAGGGTTTGGTGATGGAGATGGTCCAGGACCCGCATGTCCTTGGTGGAGTGGGAGGGAAAGTTCATGTGTTCAGCCTTGGGGCAGTGAGGTGGGTTGGTGCGGGTGTCCCAAAGATGTTCTCTGAAACGATCTGCAAGTTGGCATCCTGTCTCCCCGATGCTGAGGAGACTACATCAGGTGCAACGGATACAGTAGATGACGTGTATGGAAGTACAGGTAAATTTCTGAGAGATGTTGAAGGATCCTTTGGGGGCGGAGGTGGGGTGGGGTTGGGACTGTGGGTGCAGGTTTTGCACTTCTTGCAGTGGCAGGGGAAGGTGCCAGGAGTGGAGGGGGGCATGGATCTGATAAGGGGGTTGTGGAGGGAATGATCTGTCCGAAACACATAAGGGTGGGAAGGGAAATATATCCCTCGTGGTGGGGTCTGTTTCCCTTCTTCCAAATTCCTCTGCCTCTGCCACATCTGTTCCCAGGAGGACCAATCCCACCACAGAACATTTGAGACGGCTTCCTTCTGCAAAGACTGCAATTTCCTCTTGCATGTGGTCGACGATGCCCTCTAGCATATCTCCTCCATTTCCCTCACCTCCACCCTTGAACCCCATCCCTCCAATCACAACAAGGGTCTTCCGCTCCATCAACCTCTGGATACATTACATCATCCTCTGCCACTTCCGCCACCTACTCCAATCAATTTTTGAAAGTTCTTGTCTCATACCATTAAAATTTGCCTTCCTCCAATTATAAACCTTAATTTTTATGGAAGGCTTATTCTTTTCCATGGCTATTTTAAGACAAATAGAATTATGATCACTGGACCCAACATTTTCCCCTGTAATTTCAGTCATTTGCCTTGTCTCATTACCCAACAGACGGTAACATTTTACTTCTTCTCTAGTGGGAACATTTACATATTGATAAAAGAAATTTTCTTGAACACATTTAACAAATTCTTCACCACCCAATCTTTAACACTATGGTAATCCCAGTCAATCTTTGGAAAATTAAAGTCACCTACTATTACAACCTTGTTACTCTTACATATAATCTGAGATCCATATGTGTTCCTCAATTTCCCTTTGACTATTTGGTGGGGGTGGGGGTCTACAGTACAATCCCTTTTTTCTAATATGAACCCATGTATTTTCACTGGACAGCTTTTATGAAATATCTTTTTTAGATATGGGCGGCACGGTGGCACAGTGGTTAGCACTGCTGCCTCACAGCGCCGGAGACCCGGGTTCACTTCCCGCCTCAGGCGACTGACTGTGTGGAGTTTGCACATTCTCCCCGTGTCTGCGTGGGTTTCCTCCGGGTGCTGCGGTTTCCTCCCACAGTCCAAAGATGTGCAGGTCAGGTGATTTGGCCATGCTAAATTGCCCGTAGTGTTAGGTAAGGGGTAGATGTAGATGTAGGGGTATGGGTGGGTTACGCTTCGGCGGGGCGGTGTGGACTTGTTGGGCCGAAGGGCCTGTTTCCACACTGTAAGTAATCTAATCTAATCTAATCTAATCTAATCTAAAGTCATGTTTTTCTTAATCAATAAATTATTGTATCCTTGATTGCTTACTGATCATTGATTGTTGAAATTGTTCAGAATACAATTGCAAGTACCAGATTTCAGCACTGTACACCATTAGATATGAGCAGTCACTGTGTAACCTCCACTAGTCACAACAATTTGGATCAGCAGAGAAATGCAAGTCCTTCAACTGGTCAAAGCTGGATCAAAACCCAAGATTATTCCAAACAGCACTTTGGGTGCACCTCCACCAAATGGATGGCAGCAGTTCAAGGTGGCGGCTTGTCAATATTTTCTGTCTGAACAGCAGAGGGATTGGCAATAAATGCTGGCTCAGCCAGAAAGGCTAACATTCCATGAACAAATTAAAACAAAAACCCATCAGCTCCAAAAGGACAAGTCATAGGCAAAAGGCAAGCAGTATCTAAGTACATTCGGATTTTTGATGGGGGAGGTGTGGGCAGATGAAAAGCCTAGGGGGAGTGAGAAGATTGAAGGTGAAATATGGGCCCAGCGGTGGAAGAGTGGGAAGTGGGTATGTTACGTCCTTGTGAGTTTACATTCAAAATAATTACCACGCAAGTGGTCTTATTTGGAACTATTGCAAAAAAAAGATGGAAACTGCATTATGATGCTTGGAACCTAATAATGTGGAGCAGATTTCCAGAACATTTGTGAAAACAAAAGACTACAGGTCATTCTGCTATAACACACATTTCGTTAACGTGAATTCGCTGTAAAGCGATTGACGAATTAGAGACACTTTCTAAAGCACGAACTTTTAAAACGAGTGTTGGCTGTGACACAATTATATTAACACTTTAAGCGATATTTCTAAAGTTTGAGTTTTCTATAATGTCGCGTTGCACAAGAACACAATCATTGCGGTATAGAAGAACTACCTGTATCGAGTTTTGCATTGAATGATGCTCGGTACTTGATATAAATAAATATATATACAAAGTGCATTTACCTGTCTTCTTCCCTGTAGAACCTTCATTTTATAAACGTTGGCCTCATTTATATCAAGCCAACTATTTCCATTGGGCATGTTGTGAAGCATTGTGGGACATTCTCATGTTGAGGTAAGGTGCTATACACGGAATTTATAAAAACGTAAACTTCTAACAAAATGCTATAGTCATACCTGAGTAGGGTCCACCTCTCCCTGGATAATATTTAGAATTGCAATATAACAATGATTAGTTTGTCTGTCCCTGCCAGTGGACACCATCACATTCTTTGGCTGCAACAGCCTTCGCATGACATCCAGGACTGTTGTTTTCCGCACACTTGGTACCTAAGAACAAAACATGCAACTACACATGTAATAGGCCATATCCATCTCTTACATTTGAACTAAATGACTTCAATTGGATATTAGCAGAATGATGTGCTCTTCCTGTCGAATGTGGGAGATTAGGGAGAATTTCAATGTTGATTGATATTATGTCTACAGGAAGTCTATTTGGATGATCACATAGATTGGTTGGGATGGCAATTAGAGGCAATGCAGAATTTACAGGAACAGGGTAGTGTGATGGATGGCAGTTTCTGGAAGGTAGAAAAACCGTAAATACAGTCAGGCAATACAGGGTTACTGCTAGGAAAGGTGGGGGAGGTAGGCAAGCAGTGCAGGAGTCTCCTGCGGCTATCCCCATCCCAAACAAGTATGCTGCTTTAGACAATATTTGGGGGAGGCGCGCGCTGGCCTCTCAGGGGAATATAGCACCGACAGCCAGATTTCTGGTACCAAGTCTGGCTCTACAGTAATGAGGGGTTTATCAACTTCCAATCAATTGATTGTGATAGCAGACTCTTTAGTTAGGGCCAAGATATGTTTGTCTTGATGCAGGGTCATTGATGTCTCAGACAGGGTGCAGGATATCCTCAAAATGGGAGTGAGGAGTGAGATCAGCAGAAGGTTGTTGTAAACATTGATACCAGCGACATAGGAAAAGAAAGAACAAAGAAAATTTACAGCCCAGGAACAGGCACTTCGGCCCTTCAAGCCTGAGCCGATCCAAATATACTGTCTAAATCTGTCGGTCAATTGCTAAGCATTTGTATCCCTCTGCTCCCCAGCTACTCATGCATCTGTCCAGACGCATCTTAAATGAATCTACCGTGTCTGCCTCTAACACCTCTGCTGGCAACATGTTCCAAACGCCCACCACCCTCTGTGTGAAGTTCTTGCCATATATATCCCCCTTAAACTTTCCACCTCTCACCTTGAAAGCATGACCTCTTGTTATTTAATCCTTTACCCTGGGAAAAAGCTTGTCTCTATCCACCCTGTCTATACCCTTCATGATTTTGTAAACCTCAATCAGGTCCCCCCTCAATCTCCTTTTTTCTAGTGAAAATAAACCTAACCTACTCAACCTCTCTTCATAGCTAGCACCTTCCATACCAGGCAACATCTTTGTAAACCTTTTCTGCACCCTCTCCAAAGCGTCCACATCCTTTTGGTAATGTGGCGGCCAGAACTGTACACAGTATTCTAAATGCAGCCAAACCAATGCCTTGTACAATTTTAACATGACTTGCCAGCTCTTATACTCAATACCCTGTCCAATGAAGGCAATCATACCATATGCCTTCCTGACCACTCTATCCACCCGTGCAGCAACCTTCAGGGTACAATGGTCCTGCACTCCCAGATCTCTCTGCCCATCAACTTTTCCCAAGGCTCTTCCATTCATTGTATAATTCGCTCTAGAATTAGACTTGCCTAAATGCATCACCTCATATTTGTCTGGATTGAAAGCCATCTGCCACTTTTCCGCCCAACTCTCCAGTCTATCTATATCCTCCTGTATTCTCTGACAGTCCCTTATGCTTTCTGCTACTCCACCAATCTTCGTGTCACCTGCAAACTTGCTGACCATACCAACAGTGCCCTGTTCCAGATCATTTATGTACATTACAAACAACAGTGCCCCACTTCATGGGGCACTGGCATCAGTTTTGGAACCGGGGGGGATCTGTACCGTTGGGACGGTCTCCACCTGAACCGATCAGGTACCAATGTTCTAGCGAAGAGGATAAATGGGGTGGTCAGTACGACTTCAAATTTCTGAGTTGGGGGGTGGGGGGGGGGGGGGGGGAGGGAAAGCGACAGGGAGTATGGAGTTAAATGGAAAGATAAGCGGCAGGATAGCATATGTGCAGGTGGATTTAAACTTGAGGCAGACTGGGAATGCAGCCAAGAGGAAGGATAACTTAGGACATCTTGTGACTTCCAATATCTCTAATGATAAGAAAGTTAGCATTAAGGCACTTTACCTGAATGCTCATAGCATTCACAACAAAGCAGATGAACTAATGGCACAGATCATCGTGAATGATTATGATGTGGTAGTCATCACAGAGACGTGGTTACAGGGGGGTCAGGACTGGCAGTTAAACATCCAAGGGTTTTCAACTTATCGAAAAGACAGGGAGGCGGGCAGAGGGGGCGGGTTGCCTTGTTAGTTAAGAACAAAATTAAATCTATGGCACTGAATGACATAGCGTCGGATTGATGTTGAGTCTGTGTGGGTGGAATTGAGGAACCACAAAGGCAAAAAAACCATGATGGGAGTTATGTACAGACCTCCTAGCAGTGGTCAGGACCAGGGGCACAACATGTACCAGGAAATAGAGAAGGCATGTCAGAAAGGCAAGGTCACATTGATCATGGGAGACTTCAATATGCAGGTGGACTGGGTAAATAATGTTGCCAGTGGATCCAAAGAAAGGGAATTCATGGAATGCTTACAGGATGGCTTTTTGGAACAGCTTGTCATGGAGCCCACAAGGGAGCAGGTTATTCTGGACCTAGTGCTAAGTAATGAGCCAGACTTTATAAAAAATCTTAAAGTAAGGGAACACTTAGGAAGCAGCGATCATAATATGATACAGTTCAGTCTGCAGTTTGAAAGAGAGAAGGCAAAATCGGACGTAATGGTGTTACAGTTAAATAAAGGTAATTATAAAGGCATGAGAGAGGAACTGACGAAAATAGATTGGAAGCAGAGCCTAGCAGGGAAGACAGTAGAGCAAAAATGGCAGGAGTTTGTGGGTAAAATTGAGGACACTGTAAAGAGGTTCATCCCCAAGAAGAGAAAGATTATCCGGGGAGAGATTAGACAGCCATGACTGACAAAGGAAGTCAGGAAATCTATCAAAGAAAAAGAGAGATCCTATAAAGTGGCCAAGAGCACTGGGAAATCAGAAGATTGGGAAGGCTACAAAAACAAAACAGAGGATAACAAAGAGAGAAATAAGGAAGGAGAGGATCAAATATGAAGGTAGGCTAGCCAGTGATATTAGAAATGATAGTAAAAGTTTCTTTCAATACATAAGAAACAAACGAGAGGCAAGAGTAGACATTGGGCCACTTCAAACTGATGCTGGAAGCCTAGTGATGGGAGATAAGGAAATAGCAGGAGAACTTAATAAGTACTTTGCATCAGTCTTCACAGTGGAAGACATGAGTAATATCCCAACAATTAAAGGGAGTCACAGGGCTGAGTTGAGTATGGTTGCCATTACAAAAGAGAAAGTGCTAGAAAAGCTAAAAGGTCTTAAAATTGATAAATCTCCTGGCCCCGATGGGCTACATCCTAGAGTTCTGAGGGAGGTGGCTGAGGAAATAGCAGAGGCATTGGTTGAGATCTTTCAAAAGTCACTGGAGTCAGGGAAAGTCCCGGATGATTGGAAGATCGCTGTTGTAACCCCCTTGTTCAAGAAAGGATCAAGGCAAAAGATGGAAAATTATAGGCCAATTAGCCTAACCTTGGTTGTTGGTAAAATTCTAGAATCCATCATTAAGGGTGAGGTTTCTAAATTCTTGGAAGAGCAGAGTCTGATTAGAACAAGTTAACATGGATTTAGTAAAGGGAGGTCATGCCTGACAAACCTGTTGGAAGTTTTTGAAGAGGTAACAAGTAGGTTAGACCAGGGAAACCCAGTGGATGTGGTCTATCTAGACTTTCAAAAGGCCTTTGATAAGGTGCCACACGGGAGGCTGCTGAGCAAGGTGAGGGCCCATGGTGTTCGAGGTGAGCTACTAGTATGACCATAAGACATAGGAGTGGAAGTAAGGCCATTCGGCCCATCGAGTCCACTCCGCCATTCAATCATGGCTGATGCGCATTTCAGCTCCACTTACCCGCATTCTCCCCGTAGCCCTTAATTCCTCGAGACAACAAGAATCTATCAATCTCGGCCTTGAAGACATTTAGCGTCCCGGCTTCCACTGCACTCCGTGGCAATGAATTCCACAGGCCCACCACACTCTGGCTGAAGAAATGTCTCCGCATTTCTGTTCTGAAATGACCCCCTCTAATTCTAAGGCTGTGTCCACAGGTCCTAGTCTCCTCGTCTAACGGAAACAATTTCCTAGCATCCACCTTTTCCAAGACATGTATTATTTTGTATGTCTCTATTAAGTCTCCCTTAATCTTCTAAACTCCAACGAATACAATCCCAGTATCCTCAGCCGTTCCTCATATTCTAGACCTGTCATTCCAGGGATCATCCGTGTGAATCTCCGCTGGACACGTTCCAGTGCCAGTATGTCCTTCCTGAGGTGTGGGGACCAAAACTGGACACAGTACTCCAAATGAAGCCTAACCAGAGCTTTATAAAGTCTTAGTAGTACATCTCTGCTTTTATATTCCAACCCTCTTGAGATAAAAGACAACATTGCATTCGCTTTCTTAATCACAGACTCAACCTGCATGTTTACCTTTAGAGAATCCTCGACTTGCACTCCCAGATCCCTTTGTACTTTGGCTTTATTAATTTTCTCACCATTTCGAAAGTAGTCCATGCTTTTATTCTTTTTGCCAAAGTGCAAGATCTCGCACTTGCTCACGTTAAATTCCATCAGCCATTTCCTGGACCACTCTCCCAACCTGTCTAGATCCTTCCGTAGCCTCCCCACTTCCTCAGTACTACCTGCCTGTCCACCTAACTTCGTATCATCGGCAAACTGCGCTAGAATGCCCCCGGTTCCCTCATCCAAATCATTAATATATAATGCAAACAGCTGTGGCCCCAGCACCGAACCCTGCGGGAGACCGCTCATCACTGGTTGCCATTCTGAAAAAGAACCTTTTATCCCAACTCTCTGCCTTCTGTTAGACAGCCAATCCTCAATCCATCCCAGCAGCTCACCTCGAACACCATGGGCCCTCACCTTGCTCAGCAGCCTCCCGTGTGGCACCTTATCAAAGGCCTTTTGAAAGTCTAGATAGACCACATCCACTGGGTTTCCCTGGTCTAACCTACTTGTTACCTCTTCAAAAACTTCCAACAGGTTTGTCAGGCATGACCTCCCTTTACTAAATCCATGTTAACTTGTTCTAATCAGACTCTGCTCTTCCAAGAATTTAGAAACCTCACCCTTAATGATGGATTCTAGAATTTTACTAACAACCGAGGTTAAGCTGATTGGCCTATAATTTTCCATCTTTTGCCTTGATCCTTTCTTGAACAAGGGGGTTACAACAGCCATCTTCCAATCATCCGGGACCTTTCCTGACTCCAGTGACTTTTGAAAGATCTCAACCAATGCCTCTGCTATTTCCTCAGCCACCTCTCTCAGAACTCTAGGGTGTATCCCATCGGGGTCAGGAGATTTATCAATTTTAAGACTTTTTAACTTTTCTAGCACTATCTCTATCGTAATGGCAACCATACTCAACACAGTCCTGTGACACCCTTTAATTGTTGGGATATTACTCATGTCTTCCACTGTGAAGACTGATGCAAAGTACTTATTAAGTTCTCCTGCTATTTCCTTATCTCCCATCACTAGGCTTCCTGCATCAGTTTGAAGTGGCCCAATGTCTACTTTTGCCTGTCGTTTGTTTCTTATGTACTGAAAGAAACTTTTACTATTATTTCTAATATTACTGGCTAGCCTACCTTCATATTTGATCCTCTCATTTCTTATTACACTCTTTGTTATCCTCTGTTTGCTTTTGTATCCTCCCAATCTTCTGATTTCCCACTGTTCTTAGCCACTTTATAGGATCTCTCTTTTTCTTTAATACATTTCCTGACTTCCTTTGTCAGCCAAGGTTGTCTAATCCCTCCCCGGTTAATCTTTCTTTTCTTGGGAATGAACCTCTGTACAGTGTCCTCAATTATACCTACAAACTCCTGCCATTTTTGCTCTACTGTCTTCCCGGTTAGCCTCTGCTTCCAGTCTATTTTAGTCAGTTCCTCTCTCATGCCCTCATAATTACCTTTATTCAACTGTAACACCATTACGTCCGATTTTGCCTTCTCCCTTTCAAACTCCAGACTGAACTCTACCATATTATGGTCGCTACTTCCTAAGGGTTCCCTTACTTTAAGATCTTTTATAGAGTCTGGTTCATTGCAAAGCACTAGGTCCAGAATAGCCTGCTCTCTTGTGGGCTCCATGACAAGCTGTTCCAAAAAGCCATCCTGTAAGCATTCCATGAATTCCCTTTCTTTGGATCCACTGGCAACATTATTTACCCAGTCCACCTGCATATTGAAGTCTCCCATGATCAATGTGACCTTGCCTTTCTGACATGCCTTCTCTATTTCCCGGTACATGTTGCGTCCCTGGTCCTGACCACTGTTAGGAGGTCTATACACAACTCCAATTATGGTTTTTTTGCCTTTGTGGTTCCTCAATTCCACCCACATAGACTCCACATCATCCGACGCTATGTCATTCAATACCATAGGTATGGATTGAGGATTGGCTGTCTGACAGAAGGCAGAGAGTTAGGATAAAAGGTTCTTTTTCGGAATGGCAGCCAGTGACAAGCGGTGTCCTGCAGGGTTCAGTGTTGGGGCTGCAGCTGTTCACATTATATATTAATGATCTCGATGAAGGGACTGGGGGCATTCTAGCGAAGTTTGCCGATGATGCGAAGTTAGGTGGACAGGCAGGTAGTACTGAGGAAGTGGGGAGGCTGCAGAAGGATCTAATTCCTGAAGAAGGGCTTTGCCCAAAACGTCATTTCTCCTGTTCCTTGGATGCTGCCTGACCTGCTACGCTTTTCCAGCAACACATTTTCAGCTGCAGAAGTATCTAGACAGTTTGGAAGAGTGGTCCAGGAAATGGCTGATGGAATTCAATGTGAGCAAATGCGAGGTCTTGTACTTTGGAAAAAAGAATACAAGCATGGACTACTTTCTAAACGGTGAGAAAATTCGTAAAGCCAAAGTACAGAGGGATCTGGGAGTGCTCGTCGAGGATTCTCTAAAGGTAAATATGCAGGTTGAGTCCATGATTAAGAAAACGAATGCAATGTTGTCAATTATCTCAAGAGGGTTGGAATATAAAAGCACCGTTGTGCTACTGAGACTTTATAAAGCTCTGGGTAGGCCCGATTTGGAGTACTGTGTCCAGTTTTGGTCCCCACACCTCAGGAAGGACATACTGGCACTGGAGCGTGTCCAGCGGAGATTCACACGGATGATCCCTGGAATGGTAGGTCTAACATATGAGGAACGGCTGAGGATCCTGGGATTGTTTTAATTGGAGTTTAGAAGATTAAGGGGAGATCTAATAGAAACTTACAAGATAATACATGGCTTGGAAAGGGTGGATGCTAGGAAATTGTTTCCGTTAGGTGAGGAGACTAGGACCCGTGGACACAGCCTTAGAATTAGAGGGGGTCATTTCAGAACAGAAATGCGGAGACATTTCTTCAGCCAGAGAGTGGTGGGCCTGTGGAATTCATTGCGACAGAGTGCAGTGGAGGCTGGGACACTAAATGTCTTCAAGGCAGAGATTGATAGATTCTTGATGTCACAAGGAATTAAGGGCTACGGGGAGAATGCGGGTAAGTGGAATTGAAATGTCCATCAGCCATGATTGAATGGCTGAGTGGGCTCGATGGGCCGAATGGCCCTACTTCCGCGCCTATGTCTTATGGTCTTAACAGTGGCCCCAATACTGACCTCTGTCAAACACCACTGGTCACCTTTCTCCATTTCGAGAAACTCCCTTCAACTACTACTCTCTGTCTCCTGTTGCTCAACCAGTTTTTTATCCACCTAGCTAGAACACCCTGAGAACGGGATGAGGTTCTGCAGACAGAATGTAGGAAATAAGGCAGGAGTTTAAAATGTAGGTCCTCAAGAGTAGAATTATCTGGATTACACCTGGTGCCATGTGCTGGTGAGATTAGAAATAGGAGGATAGGGTACATGAATGCGTAGCTGAGGATCCGATGCAGGAGAGTGGGATTCACTTTTTTTAATTATTGGGATCTCTTCTGGGGTAGAAGTGAATTGTATAAGGACGGGTTGCACCTGAATTGAAAGGTGACCAATATCCTGGCAAGGATTACCCAGTCTTTTATTCTGTTCAACTCTGCTATGTGGTGGTATGGCATTAGACAATAAGATGTTGGAAGTAGAAGTCCACTTAGTCTGCTCTGCCAGTGAGATCGTGGCTGATCTGATAATCCTCAATACCACTTGCTTGTCTTTTGCCCATAACTCTTGATTACCTTACTGATTAAAAATCTCTCAGCCTTGAATATTTTCAATGCTCTCGCCGTGACAGCCCTTTGTGGTAAAGAACTCTATACCACCCTCAAAAGAAATTCCTCCACATCTTTGTCTGAAGTATGAAATCCCTACCATTTCAATAAGGTTCCCTCCCATTGTTCTAAACTCCAACAAGTACAGGCTTAACCTATTCAACCTCTCCTCATGGAACCAACCAACCACCCCACCCCCAAACATTATCTAGAGAACCTTCTCTGGAATGCCTCCAATGCCAGAAAATCTTTGATAAGGGGCCCAAAATTTCACAATATTCCAGCTAACTTGTGTTTTTATACAGTTTAGCAATATCTCCCTTTCTTTATGCATACCACCTCTCATATCGTGACATTTCACAAACCCACAATTCTGCCAACCAAATTATCTTTGTTTTCTGATTTCCCTTTATCTTTCTGCTGTTCTTATTCTCCACCAAAACGATGCCTCCCCTTTCCATCATTGCCATTAACTGTTGGCAGTCAAGAGTGTGGTGCTGGAAAAGCACAGCAGGTCAGGCAGCATGTTTGATTCATTCCTGATGAAGGGTCTTTGCCCGAAACGTCGATTTTCCTGCTCCTCGGATGCTGCCTGACCTGCTGTGCTTTTCTAGCACCACACTCTCGACTCTATTCTCCAGCATCTCTAGTCCTCACTTTCGACTAACTGTTGGCAGCTGCATATTTGTTACAAACTTCAGTTCCCCACATGCCTGTGTCCCAGAATTTTTGAAAAATTGTACAATGCAAATACACAGTCATAGAGATGTACAGCATGGAAACAGACCCTTTGGTCCAACCCGTCCATGCTGACCAGATATCCCAACCTAATCTAGTCCCACCTGTCAGCACCCAGCCCATATCCCTCCAAACTCTTCCTATTCATATACCCATCCAAATGCCTCTTAAATGTTGCAATTGTACCAGCTTCCACCACTTCCTCTGGCAGCTCATTCCCTACATGTATCACCCTCTGTGTAAAAAAAAGTTGCCCCTTAGGTCTCTTTTATATCTTTCCCTTCTCACCCTAAACCTATGCCCTCGAGGAAAACTGCCTATTTACCCTATCCATGCCCTCATAATTTTGTAAACCTCTATAAGGTCACCCCTCAGCATCTGACGCTCCAGAGAAAACAGCCCCAGCCTGTTTAGCCTCTCCCTGTAGCTCAAATCCTCCAACTCTGGCAACTTCCTTGTATATCTTTTCTGAACCCTTTCAAGTATCACAACATCTTTTCGAAAGGAAGGGGAGCAGAATTGCACACAACATTCCAACAGTGGCCTAACCGATGTCCTGTGCAGCCGCGACATGACCTCCCAACTCCTGTACTCAATACTCTGACTAATAAAAGAAAGCATCCCAAACGCCTTCTTCACTATCCCATCCACCTGCGACTCCACTTTCAAGGAGCTAGGAACCTTCACTCCAAGATCTCTTTGTTCAGCAACACTCCCTCGGACCTTACCATTAAGTGTATCCGCCCTGCTAAGATTTGCTTTCCCAAAATGCAGCACCTCACATTTATCTGAATTAAACTCCATCTGCCACTTCTCAGCTCATTGGCCCATCTGGTCAAGATCCTGTGGTAATCTGAGGAAACCCTCTTCGCTGTCCACTACACCTCCAAGTTTGTTTTCATCAGAAAACTTACGAAATGTACCTCTTATGCTCGCATCCAAATCATTTATGCAAATGACAAAAAGTAGAGGATGCAGCACCAATCCTTGTGGCACTCCACTGGTCACAGATCTCCTGTCTGAAAAACAACCCTCCAGAAGTTCTTCTACCTTTGAGTCAGTTCTGTATCCAAATGGCTAGTTCTCCCTGTATTCCATGAGATCTAACCTTGCTAATCAGTCTCCCACGAGGAACCTTGTCGAACGCCTTACTGAAGTCCATATAGATCACATCTACCGCTCTGCCTTCATCAATCTTCTTTGTTACTTCTTCAAAAACTCAATCAGGTTTGTAAGACATGATTTCCCACGCACAAAGCCATGTTGACTACCCCTAATCAGTCCTTGTATTTGGAAAGACATGTACATCCTTTCCCTCAGGATTCTCTCCAACAACTTGCCCACCACCAATGTCAGGTTCACTGGTCTATAGTTCCCTGGCTTGTCCTTACCAGTCTTCTTAAATAGTGGCATCACATTAGACAACCTCCAGTCTTCCAGCACCTCACCTGTGACTATTGATGATACAAATATCTTAGCAAGAGGCCCAGCTATCATTTACCTAGCTTCCATCCAGCTCAATCGCGCCCCATCTAATTCCTCACTGTCAGTCAGTGATACTTCCACAATATTATTTCCCATCATTATTCTAAAACACTTTCTTAAAACTCATTCATGGAATGTGAGCACTGTTGGCTAAGCCAGTATTTGTTGTCCTTCCCTAATTGCCCTTGAGAAGGTGTTGATCAGGTCCTGGGGATTTATCCACCTTTACCCGTTTCAAAACATCCAGCACTTCCCCTCTGTAATATGGACATGTTGCAAGATGTCACCATCTATTTCCCTACAGTCTATATCGTCCATATCCTTTCCCTCAGTAAATACTGATGCAAAATACACATTTAGTATCTCCCCCATTTTCTGCGGCTCCATACAAAAGCCGCCTTGCTGATCTTTGAGGGGCCCTATTCTCTCCCTAGTTACCCTCTTATCCTTAATGTATTTGTAAAAACTCTTCAGATTCTCCATAATTCTACTTGCCAAAGCTATCTCATGTCCTCTTTTTGCCCTCCTGATTTCCCTCTTAAGTATACTCCTGCTTCCTTTATACTCTAAGAATTCACTCGATCTATCCTGTCTGTACCTTACATCTGCATCCTTCTTTTTCTTAACCAAACCCTCAATATCTTTAGTCGTCCAGCATTCCCTATACCTACCAGCCTTCCCTTTCACCCTGACAGGAATATACTTTCTCTGGATTCTCGTTATCTCATTTCTGAAGACTTCCCATTTTCCAGCCGTCCCTTTACCTGCGAACACCTGCGCCCAATCAGTTTTCGAAAGTTCTTGCCTAATACCGTCAAAATTGGCCTTTCTCCAATTTAGAACTTCAACTTTTAGTTCTAGTCTATCCTTTTCCATCATTATTTTAAATTGAGTAGAATTATGGTCACTGGCCCCAAAGTGCTCCCCCACTGACACCTCAGTCACGTGCCCTGCATTATTTCCCAAGAGTAGGTCAAGTTTTGCACCTTCTGCAGTAGGTACATCCACAAACTGAATCGGAAAATTGTCTTGTACACACTTAACAAATTCCTCTCCATCTAAACCTTTAACACTATGGCAGTCCCAGTCTATGTTTGAAAAGTTAAAATCCCTTACCATAACCACCCTATTATTCTTACAGACAGCTGAGATCTCCTTACCAGTTTGTTTCTCAATTTCCCTCTGACTATTAAAGGGGTCTATAATGCAATCCTAATAAGGTGATCATCCTTTTCTTATTTCTCAGTTCCACCCAAATAACTTCTCTGGATGTATTTCCAGGAATATCCTCCCTCAGCACAGCTGTAATGCTATCCCTTATCAAAAATGCCCCCACCTCTCTCTTTTGCCACCCTTTCTGTCCTTCCTGTAGCATTTGTATCCTGGAACATTAAAAGCTGCCAGTCCTGCCCACCCCTGAGCCATGTTTCTGTAATTGCTATGATATCCCAGTCCTATGTTCGTAACCATGCCCTGAGTTCATCTGCCTTCCCTGTTAGGGCCCTTGCATTGAAATAAATGTAGCTTAATTTATTAGTCTTACCTTGTCCTGCCTGCCCTGACTGTTTGACTCGCTTCTGTTCTCAACTGTACCAGTCTCTTTCCTCACTATCTCCCTGGGCCCCACCACCCTCCCCTCCCCTCCCACCTCCCCTCTCCCCCCCCCAACCCCACTTTACTAGTTTAAAATCCTCCCGAGCAGCTCTAGCAAATTTCCCTGTCAGTATATTAGCCCCCTTCCAATTTAGGTGCAATCCGTCCTTCTTGTACAGGTCACTTCTACCCCAAAAAAGATTCCTAATGATCCAAAAATGTGAATTGTTCTCCCATACACCAGCTCCTCAGCCATGCATTCATCTGCTCTATCCTCCTATTCCTGCCCTCATTAGCTTGGAGCACCGGGAGTAATCCAGATATTACTACTCTCAAAGACCTCCTTTTTAAATTTCTGCCTAACCATTGTAATCTTCCTTCAGAATCTCAACCTTTTCCCTTCCTATGTCGTTAGTTCCAATGTGGACAATGACCTCTTGCTGGCCCCTCTCCCCTGTGAGAACATTCTGCACCCTCTTGGAGACATCCTTGATCCTGGCACCAGAGAAGCAACACACCAATCCGCTTTTTCGCTGCTGGCCACAGAAATGTCTATCTGTACCTCGGACTAGAAAATCCCCTAACACAATTGATCTCTTGGAACCCGACATACCCCTCGTTGCATTTGAGCCTGTCTCAATACCAGAAACTTGGCTGTTCGTGCTATGTTCCCCTGTGAATCCATCACCCCCTACATTTTCCAAAACAGCATACCTGTTTGAAATGGGTATATCCACAAAAGACTCCTGCACTAGCTGCCTACCTCTCTTGCCTTTCCTGGAGTTAACCCATGTATGTGACTGTATCTGAGACTTTCCCCCCTTCCTATAACTGCCATCTCTTCCACTTATACCAAAAAGAGGTTCAAACGAAGCAAGTCAGAGAAAAACACTTTGACCCCTTCTGTATAAATCATTTCATAATACCTAACTCAAGAGATTACAATCCTACCAAAACAACCAAGATGAGACCCTCACTTTTCACTGTGGCACATTCATCAGTTTCTTTTTCATCAGCAGGACTACATACACTACTAATATGCAACAATCCTCTCAGAAGACCCAAGTCAGACGTTTTGCTTCCCAAACCTCCCAGCAAGTTTATTTTTTGAGAAAATTTAAAAATGATCTTACAGACAACTAATATGCTTGCAACAGTCTGAACATACATCTGGAAATTTGTCTTCCAAACACAGTCTTGTCTGTTACATGCATACAAAACACCAAGGATGTTGGACTAAAGTTTTAATACCTCCAATGTTCTCTGTATATGGTAGTGACTGCACAAGCATGAAAACTGTGACATAGATTACAGATAAATGTGTAACTGGAGCCAATTTTTAGATTTAAAGTCTTCAAGTGGTAACATGTCATCACAATTTATTCACTGCCTCAAGGTGATCTCCCACCTGAGTGATTCGAAAACTTACATACATATACACACAAAGAATTCTGCAGATTTTGGGCATATTCCAAATCTAAACATCTGCTGTCACCAAATTTTATTCTTAAAGCATGCTAAATTGCAGGTTCTTTTAGGGGGATTGTGGTTTGCCTACCAATCATCCATGCCATCACACAGCACTTTGATCTTGTGCAATTTTGCAGCCAGTCATTAAAGTTCAATCAAATAGCATATCATCCCAAACTCCAAATAAAAGTAACTTCAAAAGACACACAAAGAAAGACTCTATTACACATACTTGGAAAACAGGTTTTTAACTATTTTTGTCTTTCTACAACATCATAATGATTACAATTATGCATTAGCTACTTGTCAATTAAAATAACATCCTGTTTTGGCATTCAAGGTCCAGTATAATTGAAAACAAAAATTACAGCAGAAATGTTCATACAGCCATGGTGCATTTTACTTTTAAAGGTACTACATAACTGTAACACGTTATTCAGACCATGGCATAAAGGTGAGAGAAGACAGGTGAGAAGTAGGAATTTCATCCCAGAGCTGGCGTTAATACTAATTTTAGTGATGAGTACAGAATTACCAATTTATGCTACAAAAGGTGGCCAGTCAGTCCATCCTGGCATTTTAATCTCCTGTCATTTCCCTGGAACCCTCCACATTATTTTTATTTAAATGACCACCCAATGCGCTCTTGAATGCCTCAATTGAACCTGCCTCCACCACACTGCCAGACAGCCCATTCCAATCTTTAACTCCTTGCCTTGTGAAAAAGGTTTTCTCACTTTGCATTTGCTTTTTTTGCAATACATTTTAAAACTATGCCCTATGGTTCTCAACCTGTTTGTGTGTGGGAACACTAATTACTCTCTCCAGATCTCTCGTTATTTTAAAATTTTCTATCAAATAGTCCCAATGTCTCCAATCTTTCCTCATCACTAAGATGCCCCATCCCCAAACTATTTGAATAAACCATTTCTGCATTCCCTTCAATGCCTTCAAAACCTTTCTCAGTGAGGCACCAGAACCTTTGTTCTGTTTACAGTGCTCCAACATAACAAAAGAGGTGAATTCAGCAGAATGGTTTTATCCTTTGGAACTTCTGCTGCTCCCAAACAGTGCATCAGTGTCTAGTTAAATAGAGCCACTGACATAGGATCAGATAGGGTTCACTCACAAAAAAATTAGATGAGCTATTATGGAACTGGCCCTTTTATAAAGGATGAAATGTGCTCACATTTGAAGCAACCTTAGCACTTGGTGAACATCACATGATCTTTCACTCTCAAGATGTGTCAAAACTGAATGAGGCATTTATGAGTTAGAAGTAGAATGAGATTGTTCCTGCACCATTTTGATAATGCTGCAATTTAATAATGCTTATTTAAAAGTCAGTCATCACAGCAGGGACTGTGGCTCAGTGGCTAGCACTGCTGCCACACAGTGCCAGGGACCTGGCTTTGATTCCCGCCTCGGGTGACTGTGTGTGTGGAGTTTGCACATTTTTCCAGTGTCTGCATGGGTTTCCTCCGGGTATTCTGGTTTCCTCCGACAATCCAAAGAATGTGCAGGGCAGGTGAAGTGGCCATGTTAAAATTGCTCGTAGTATTAGTAGTCAGGGGTAAATATAGGGTAGGGGAATGGGTCTGGGTGAGTTACTCCTCAGGAGGGTCGGTGTGGACTTGTTGGGCCAAATGGCCTGTTTCCATACTGTAGGGAATCTAATCTACACAGTAGCAAAGCTGCTGCGATAGCAATATGCTTCCTAAAGTCAGTGTTACATTTCACTAGGGTAGCAAGCTGGAAATTAAGTTCCACTATTTCCAGATTTGGTCACAATGTTAAAGATTTTATCTAAGTATAAAATATTCCCCAATTCACCTATATTGTAGACCCAGATTAACAAGAAAGCACACACCAGGTGTCTGCACTTAATGGAAATGACAATTTATTACAAATAAATAGATTCTGGCTACAGGTAAAGGGAAAACAAAAACTAAGAACTTTCATCATATAACTCTCTGTTAAAACTCTAATCCTTCCCACTTATAAACCGCTGCAGCTCCAGGCAGATGAGAAACTACTGGTTTTATGTGTGGAGAGAAAAACTGAGAAGGCAGTTCAACAGACTCTGCCAACAGGTTTGCCAGAGCTGATCCTTTGGGTTGAAAGGAAAAGCACAGCCAGTCAGGCAGCATCTGAGGAGCAGGAGCATCAATATTTTGTGTATAAGCCCTTCATCGGGGATGAAGCTTGTGGGCCAATACTGAATCAGAAAATTGTTTTGTACACACTTAACAAATTCCTCTCCATCTAAACCTTTAACACTATGGCAGTCCCAGTCTATGTTTAGAAAGTTAAAATCCCTTACCATAACCACCCTATTATTCTTACAGATAGCTGAGATCTCCTTACAAGTTTGTTTCTCAATTTCCCTCTGACTATTAAAGGGGTCTATAATACAATCCTAATAAGGTGATCATCCTTTTCTTATTTCTCAGTTCCACCCAAATAACTTCCCTGGATGTATTTCCAGGAATATCCTCCCTCAGCACAGCTGTAAGGCTATCCCTTATCAAAAACACCACTGCCCCATCTCTCTTGCCTCCCTTTCTGTCCTTCCTGTAGCATTTGTATCCTGGAACATTAAGCTGCTAGTCCTATCCATTTCTGACCCAGAAATGTTTCTGTAATTGTTATGATATCCCAGTCCTATGTTCCGAACCATGCCGAGTTCAACTGCCTTGCCTGTTAGGCCTTTTCCACAATCCTTACTTTTTAAAACAGTCCTTTTTTCCAATCCACTCCACAACTAACAATACAGAAAAATGAAAATTAACAAGTGTCATAGCTTGTAAAGACAACAATATTTGATTTATTTTATTGAAGAGAACTGCATATAATGTGCACTTGACATCTAGTATCTGTTATAAGAATTTGAGTATACTGACTTTTTAACCATAATTCACTGTCAAATGGAGCTAATCATCAATTAAATATTAGTGATGCTTATGCCCAGGTATGAACAAAAATGAATAACAATTATTTAAATGCAAGTCTAACCTCAACAAATAAATATTATCAATGAGCACATACCGACTGATCAGTAGTAAGTGGAGTGTAGCCGGTCATAAGAAAGTGCAGTCTTGGAGTGGGAATGAGAGAGGCAATTAGCCCGATCAGATCATTGTTCATGTATCCAGGGTACCTCAATGTAGTGGTACTTGCAGACATGATGGTGGAGACCTATTTAAAAAAAATCACGTAGCAATGTTGTAAGGTCACACTGCAGCGATATAGTGATACTTGAAACTAAAGAGTGCATCGCAGTACATCACATTAATCCAAGCATACCTCCTACATGTACCTTAAAAAGACATCAGAATTAACAGCAATGATTGTGTTGAAGATAGGAATCAGCAACTCCCATTTCTCATTATGAAGGACCAGAGAGATCATCATGACTGCTCCGAAAACATTTACATAATACTCTTCCTCTACTTATTCTCTGCTTTGCCTATTCTGTTAATTGCACTACTCGTCTTTTCATGATAACACTTGGCCACCTAGAAACACAGTACATGCCTTCAAGTACATGCCATGATAAAACAGACTCTACGAGGAGGCAGTTAAGTTTGATATGGTAGGGCTAATTCGTGAAAGCTATTTACTGTTAGAAAGGGCGGATTGTCTTTCAGAAGGAACAAGAACATAGCATCTCACCTCAAACCAAATGGACTAAAATTTTGATCACATTTCTAGTGTATATTCTAAAGGCATTCAAACAGAGAGAAAAACAAATCTGCAAAGGATCAGAGTAATGTGCAAAAACTACATACTAATTCTATGTGGAAACTTTAGTTATCCATACATTGATTGAGATACTGCTACAGTCAAGGATATAGAGGACAAGGAATGTCTGAAATATTTTCTGAAGGATTTCCTTGTTCATTATGATCTTGGTCAATCAGAAAGGAGGTTTTGTCAAATCTGGTGCTGTGGAACCCAAATGGGCTGTGTGGATCAAGTGACTGTTAGGGAACACGCAGTTAAGAATGATCATCATAAGGTTTGGTCTTAGAATGCAGAAGAGCAAAGAACAATTTAAAGTAGAATATCTAAACTGAAAAAAAGGGCTAACTTCAATACAAGAAAAAATCTAGTCAGGATAAAATGGAAACAAAGTCTGACAGGAAAAGCTAAAATGGAACAGTAGGTGATCTTTAAAGAAGACATGCTTCAGGTATAGGCTAGATACATACCAAAAAGGACAAAAAAAATTGAGTACAAAAAGCAAGTCTCTTTGGATGAAGGAGATCATAATGAAACAAAAAAAGGAGGATAAATTGTGCATATCAGTTGAATTCTTCAAGTTGAGAAGTAGGTCAAATACAATAAGTCATCAATGGTAGGTGAAGAGGAAAATGGGATTGGCAAAGTGAGAATAGAATGCAAGTCAATATAAATAAAGGTCTTCTATGTGCATCAAAAAAGTAAGGGAGTTCTAAGCAATGTTATGAATCCTATTAAGGACAAAGTGGGTGATTTATGCTTAGAGACGCTGGGGAAGGCTAGAATGTTTAAGTATTTTTGTGCATTCACGAATGAAGAGGAATCAGACAAGATATTGGTAAAAAGGATAGGGTGAAATTGAGATAGAATATAACAGAAAGGCTGGCTATGAATTATAGTAGACAAATCACCTGTTCTGAATTGCTTACGTCTTAGGTTACGAAGGGAATATGGGATTGATATAGCAGAAGGGATTTGCCATAATCTTGTGACCTCCTTTAGATATGGGGGCAGTTCCAGAGGATTGCAAAGTGGTAAAATGTGACATCCTAACTTAAGGCAGGATGAAAGATCAGTATATGAGACAGGATTGTTTTCATTAGAACAGTAAACATTAAGGGGTGATTTTACTGAGGTCACCAAAAGCACGAAGGACTCCAACCATGACTAAACTACACAAATTTGATTTACAGTTCAAGAAAATAAGGAAAAATTGCTTTTAGTGGCAAAGAGGTCAATAATCTGAGGATAAAGGTTCAAGGAAAAGAACAACAGGCAACACCAAGGACCAATTATTTAAGCTGTGCATAATAAGTATTTGGAACACTCTTCTAAAAAGGTTCAATAGTAACATTCAAAGGGGAATGGATACATTCTTGAAGGGAAAAAGGTTAGGAAGAAAGAGGAGTGGAACTGAATTAATTAGGTAAACTCTGTTGAAGAGTTTGCATATATGATAGGCCAAATATCCTCATAATATATGATAAATAGCTGTGAATCACATTGGAACACATGGATTGTGGAGAATACTGGATTAATAGAAGGTATTTCTTTCTACCACCACGCTCATTCTTTTATTTTTATGACTTTCTACTTGTGAGCAATTTCCTTACTTTCTCAGTGGCTACAGTATCGTCTACCACTTAGTCCACGCTGGCTCTTAAACACCTCTTCCTTCTCTTTTTTACGTCAAAGTTACTCTCTTAATTATTTCTTCACATTCAAAAATTTAGCCTATTTCTCTTTTTTAAAAAAATTTCCAATCTCCGTTTTAAACACAAGTCAACATTTCAGTCACAGGCCTACTCAACTGTCTCTCATGAACTCATCCTAACTAGTCAAGATATCTCATATGATTTGGGCTTGTGCAACAGGTCAGAAAGACCAGAATGCAGAATCAGAACACTATTCCAATGAGCCACCACACACTGCAGCACAGACGAACTTTGGAAAACAGAGGAGAATCACCTATACAACATATTCAAGAAGAACGGATACACAAAAAAATACAGTCCGCAGATTCCTCAAGAACAAACCACAACAAGCAGACCAAACACAGCCAGAAACCCTAACCACCTTACCATAACATCAAAGAACTTTCAGAAATGACAGCCAGACTACTAAGACCCCTCGGAATCCTAGTAGCACACAAACCCACCAACACTCTCAAACAAAAACTAACAAACTTAAAAGACCAGTACAACCCATGGACAAAACCAACGTCGTCGACAAAATTCCATGCAAGGACTGCCACAAACACTACGTAGGACAAACAGGAAGAAAGTTAGCCACCAGGATACACGAACACCAGCTAGCCACAAAAAGACACGACCCTCTCTCCCTCGTAACCGTACACACGGATTTAAAAAAACACCATTTCGATTGGGACAACACATCTATCCTGGGACAGGCTAAGCAAAGACATGCCAGAGAATTCCTAGAGGCCTGGCACTCCAAACACATAGATCTAGATACCATCTATCAACCCCTCAGAAAACGAACAGGAAATGACATCACCACAAACCCCAGGAACCCCATCCAGGACAAACATATAACCAGAATGCAAGTTTAGAAACATTCTGAAGTTTGACTTTGCCCAAATAGTAATAGCTCACAATGGTGGAAGTTATTATTAACAGTGTTGATGGCCAGATTATAATGTTCTTTGAAATACTCACGATTTTTAAAACTCTGTTTTTATTTCTGCATGATGATATCCTTAGCTGGAAAAGCATCAATGTGATTAGTATCTCTACACTAATAAACTGATTTATTCAAATTTTGCTTCATAGCTACCCAGCACTACTGATTTATCCTTTTCAACTCATTCATTTAGGTTATAAAATTTACTCGAATGGTTTCAGAGTTGAGAGATTACAGGGATAGACTAGCAAAACTGGGATTAGTCACTTGAGAGAAGGCTTAGAAAATATTTGAAAGAAGTGTTTGGATAGTTTGAGTAAGCAAGGAGAAACCATTTACAATGTTTAAGGGCTTTTTTTTTGCAGCAGAGAGCGATGGGAGCTGGGTGGAAGTGAAGTCGGAGCACAGAGGCTGTTGGGTAAGTGGGTGAGTGTTTTTTACGTAGGTGTGTTCTGGTCAGGACCTTCAATGGGGTTATTACACCGAGCATACCAGAAGAGAGTAGAAGGGAGAAGACGATGAGGAAGGCAGAGATGAGACAAGTACAAGAGACCCAGGGGGAAGTACCTGTCAGGAACAGGTTGAATCTCTTGGAAACCGTAGAGACAGACGTCACTGCCAGTCTGAGAGGCGGTCAGGTCTGCCAATCAGAAATTGGCATGGAGGCAGAGCCGAGGAGTCAGACATCACACAAAGCCGTGGTAATAGGGGACTCCATAGTGAGAGGAACTGAACGGGATTTCTGCGGCAACAGGCGGGATTTGAGGATGTTGCCTTCCTTGTGCCAGGATTAAGGACATCGCAGACAGAGTGCAGGAAATCCTCAAGGGCGAAGGTGAAGAGCCAGGCATGGTGGGACTTCGGGGAACTCGGAAGAAGGCTGAAAAGCAGAACATCCAGGGTGGTTATCTCCGATTTGCTTCCAGTTCCTCGGGCTGGAGAGGACAGGAACAGGGAGGTAATGGACTTGAATGTGTGGCTGGGGAACTGGTGCAGGAAGAAAGAATTTAAATTCTTGGATCACTGAGGTATGTTTAACGGTAAGGGTAAATGAATGCACAAAGCATTAGAAATAAGGTGGATGAGCTTGAGGCTCATTTGGAAATCGGCAGTTACGATGTTGTGGGGATAACTGAGACGTGGCTTCAAGTGGACAGGGCCTGGGAAATGAATATTCAATGCTATACGTGCTATTGTAAGGACAGACTGACTAGCAGAAGGAATGGGGTAGCCCGGTTGTTAAGGAACGATATTCAGTCCCTAGCGCGGGGGGGACCTAGAATCAGGGGATGTAGAGTCAGTATGGATAGAGCTGAGAAATTCGAAGGGTAGAAAGACTCTAATGGAAGTTATCTACAGGCCCCCAAACAGTAGCCTGGATGAAGTGTGTAAGTTGAATAAGGAGCTGAAATTGGCCTGTCGCAAAGATATTATTACAGTTGTTGTGGAGGATTTCAACATGCAGGTATACTAGGAGAATCAGGAAGGTACTGGACCCCAAGAAAGGGAATTTGTGGAGTGCCTCTGAGATGGATTCTTAGAACAGCTAGTGCTGGAGCCTACCAGGGAGAAAGCAATTCTGGATCTGGTGTTGTGCAATGAACCGGATTTGATCAGGGACCTGGAAGTAAAGGAGCCATGAGGAGGTAGTGACCACAATAAGCTTTAATCTGCAGTTTGAAAGGGAGAGGGTAGGATCGGAAGTGACAAAATTTCAGTTGAACAAGGAGAACTATGGAGCTATGAGGGAGGAGCTGGCCAAATTCAATGGTACAATACCCTAGCAGGGATGGCAGTGGAACAACAATGGCAAGTATTTCTGGGTATAATGCAGAAGATGCAGGAGCAGTTCATTCCAAAAAGGAAGATAGATCCTAAGGGGAAGCAGGAGGGCCGTTTCTGATGAGGGAAGTTAAGGACCATATAAAGACAAAAGGGAAAAAGTATAGCATAGCAAAGATGAGTGGAGAATTGGAGAACTGGGAAGCTTTTAAAGAACAACAGAGGATAACAAAAAAGGAAATATGCAAAGAAAAAATAAGGTATGAAGGTAAACTGGCCAAAAATATAAAGGAGGATAGTAAAGGCTTTTTTAGGTATGTGAAAAGAAAAAAAAATGGCTACGACTAAAATTGGGCCCTTGAAGACAGAAACGGGTGAATTTATTACGGGGAACAAAGAAATGGCAGAAGAGTTGAATTGGTACTTTAGATCTGTCTTCACTGGGGAAGACACGAGCAATCTCCCAGATGTAATAGTGGCTGAAGGGAATTTATATGAGGCAGGAAATGGTGTTGGAGAGACTGTTAGGTCTGAAGGCTGATAAGTCCCCAGGACCTGATGGTCTGCATCCCAGGGTACTGAAGGAGCTGGCTCGAGAAATCATGGACGCATTTTCCAATGTTCTATAGATTCAGGATCAGTTCCTGCAGATTTTAGGGTGGCTTACGTTGTCTCACTTTTTAAGAAAGGAGGGAGAGAGAAAACAGAGAATTATAGACCAGTCAGTCTGACCTCAAGTGATGGGAAAAATGCTGGAGTCAATTATAAAGGACGAAATTATGGCACATCTGGATAGCAGTAACAGGATAGGTCAGAGTCAGCATGGATTTATGAAGGGGAAATTCATGCTTGACTAATCTTCTGGAATTTTTTGAGGATGTAACTCTGAAGATGGACAAAGGAGATCCAGTGGATGTAGTGTACCTGGACTTTCAGAAAGCCTTTGATAAAAGTCCCACATAAGAGGTTAGTGAGTAAAATTAGGGCACATGGTATTAGGGGCAAAATACTGACATGGACTGAAAATTGGTTGGCTGACAGGAAACAAAGAGTAGTGATAAACGGCTCCCTTTCAGAATGACACCAGTGGTGTGCTGCAGGGATCAGTGCTGGGACCTCAGCTTTTTACAATGTACATTAATGATATAGATGAAGGTATTAAAAGTAATATTAGCAAATTTGCTGATGACATAAAGCTGGGCGGCAGGGTGAAATGTGAGGAGGATATTAGGAGAATACAGGGTGACCTAGACAGGCAAGGTGAGCGGACGGATGCATGGCAGATGCAGTTTAATGTGGATAAATGTGTGGTTATCCACTTTGGGGCAAGATCAGGAAGGCAGATTACCTAAATGGAGTCAGGTTAGGTAAAAGGGGCAGTACAACGAGATCGAAGTGTTCTTGTACATCAGTCAAGAAAGCAAGCATGCAGGTACAGCAGGCAGTGAAGAAAGCTAATAGCATGCTGGCCTTCATAAGAGGAATGGAGTATAGAAGCAAAGAGGTCCTTCTGCAGCTGTATAGGGCCCTGGTGAGACCGCACCTAGAATATTGTGCGCACTTTTGGTCTCCAAATTTGAGGAAAGACATTCTGGCTATTGAGGGAGTGCAGCATAGGTTCACGAGGTCAATTCCCAAAATGGCGGAACTATCTTACGCTGAAAAATTGGAGCGACTGGGCTTGTATACCCTTGAGTTTAGAAGGCTGAGAGGGGATCTGATTGAAACATATAAGATCATTGGACACTCTGGAGGCAGGAAGCATGTTTCCGCTGATGGGCGAGTCCCAAACCAGAGGACAGAGGACACAGTTTAAAAATAAGGGGTAGGCCACTTAGAACAGAGTTGAGGAGAAACTTCTTCACCCAGAGAGAGGTGGGTGTATGGAATGCTCTGCCCCAGAAGGTTGTGGAGGCCAAGTCTCTGGATACTTTCAAGAAAGAGTTGGATAGAGCTCTTAAGGATAGTGGAATCAAGGGTTATGGGGCTAAGGCAGGAACAGGATACTGATTGAGGATGATCAGCTATGGTCATAATGAATGGTGGTGCTGGCTCGAAGGGCAGAATGGCCTACTCCTGCACCTACTGTCTATCGTCTATAGGGCTAATACCAGAAGGATTACACGACTAACAATAGTATCAGAGACGATGATGAGGAAACAACTTGTCTGATAGGGAGTAACTAATTACCCTCAAAAGACAACTGGATAAATACTTGAGGAAAAGCATTGCAGGGGTTTAGGAAACAAGAAAGTGAGATCAACCGAATTATTCCTCATAACAGTTCCCTCAGATTCAATGGGCAAAATGTCCCCAGTTGAAAACAAAAAAATGCTAGAGCTCACAGCAGGTCAGGCAACATCCAAAGAGAGAAAGCAAGCTAATGTTTCAAGTCTAGAGGGTTCTTCATCAGAGCTGAAGTAAAGTGTGGAGGGGGGAAGCACTTATGCAACAGTTGGGGGAAGGGGTGGGACGTTGGAGTGCTGGGGAGAAAGAATGTTAACAGTTCAGATTATGTGATTGGAATGTGAGAAAGGTAGGACAATGGTGTGTCTAACTGCCACACTGGAAACAACAGACAGTCCTACTGGGGTAGGGGAAGGGGAGAGAGGGTGACAGAGAATGTAACAAACAATGCTAAAAGAAAGAGAAGGAATGGTTCTTAATTTGAAAATTTTGAACTCAATACTGAGCTCAGAAGATTGTAAACTACCTGGTTTGAAGATGGGATGTTGCTCTTCTAGTTAGCGCTGTGATTTGCTGAAGTAATGCAGCATGCCGAGGACAGACAAGACAGCATTGTGAGCAAGACGCTGTGTTGAAACAAGTGGCTATGGGAAAGGTTGGGGTCAAGCTTGTGCACCAACCGGAGGTGTTCTGCAAAGCAGTCACTCAGTCTGTGTTTGGTTTCTCCAATGTAGAGTAGGCCACATTAGGTGCAGCAAACACAAGGTTGGAGGAGGTACAAGTGAAATGTTGCTTCACCAGGAAAGACTGTTTAGGCCCTGGGATGGTGAGCACGGAGGTGGTGAAGGGGCAGGTGTCGCACCTTCTGCAGTTGCATGGGAAGGTGTTGTGGGGAGGGATGATGGTGGTGATCAAAGGGAACGATCCCTGCAAAATGCAGATGGTGCAGTGAGGGGAAGATGTATTTGTGACTCTCTGCTGGAGTTGTCTGAAGTGGCGAAGAATGATCCTTTGAATGTGGAGGATCATGGGGTGAAAAGTGAGAACGGTGGGGGGCAATCATGCTATAATGAGTAATGGGAAGGGGCAAGGGCGAAAGAATGGGTGATACGTTGAGGGCCTTGTCAACCACAGTTATGGAACAAATGTCCTTGTGTTGCATTATTTTATGTTTATTTTGCAGGATACAATGACACTATTTGAAGTTAGACAGGTCACCAGGTCTTAACTGCCGGAATCCAAGGCTTTTAAAAGAAAGTTGCTATAGAGATTGCAGAGACATTGGTCGAAATATTTTACAACTCACTTGACTGCAGGAGGGTTCCTGCGGATCAAAAATCTGCTTACTTGATGTCCTTATTCAAGTGGGAGGGAGACAGAAAGTAGGAATTACATGCCAGTTACCCTAAAACTTGTAATTGGGAAAATGTCACTGCCCGTTATTAAGGAAGAAATAATAGGATAGTTGGAAAAGGTTAACATAATCCAAAAGACGGAGTTGGGACTAATGAATCTTTTTCAGGTTGGAACATTGTAACAAGTGGAGTGCCATAAGGATCAGTCCTAGGGCCTCAATTATTTACCACCTATAATAATGATATAGAAGAGGGGACAGACTGTAATATATCCAACTTTGCTGATGATACAAAAATAGGTGGGGGGGGGGGGCATGTTGTGACAAAGATAAAAGAATCTCAAAGGGATGTATACAGGTTGAGAGTAGACAAAATCTTGGCATTTGGAGTCTATAGTAGGAAAGATTGAAATCATGCACTTCGATAAGAAGAATCAAAAGGTGGATTATTACTTAAATGAAGGAAGATTCCAAAATGGTGTAGCACAAAAGGTTTTGGGCATGAAACATGAAACACAAAACACTAGCATGCAGATGCAGCAAGTAAGTAAGAAGGCAACTGGAAATTTGGCCTTTATTGGTCAGGGTCAGGAATTTAAAAATAGGGAACCTGTATTACAACTGTACAGGGGTTTGTTGAGACCACACCTGGGAGTATAGTTTACAGTTTTGCTCCCTATATTTTAAAAAAAAGGATATATGGGCATTGGAGGTAGTTCAAAACAGATTCAGGAGACTAATTCCTGGAATGCAGGTGATTTATCAAGAATGGCTGAGCAGATTAGGCCTTTGTTCATTAGAGTTTACAAGAATGAGGTGCGGTCTTATTGAAACATAAAATATTGTAAGGTCATTTAACAGGTAGGTATTGAGAAAATGTTTCCACTAGTGGGAGAAACTTTCACATGGTAATAGAATAAGGAGACACTCATTTAAAACTCGAATTCACCAACAGGCACAGTACAGTCGCCTTAGTGGTTAGCACTGCTGAATCACAGCTCCAGGGTCCCGGGTTTGAGTCCAGCCTTGGACAACAGTCTGTGTGGGGTTTGCACATTCTCCCTGTGTCTGCATGGGTTTCCTCCAGGTGCTCCGGTTTCCTCCCACAGTCCAAAGATGGGCAGGTTAGGCGCACTGGCCATGCTAAGCTTACCATAGTGTTCAGGGATGTGTAGGTTAGGTGCATGAGTCGGGGTAAATGTAGGGGAATGGGTCTGGGTGGGATACTCTTCGGAGGGTTGAAGTGGACTTGTTGGGCCGAAGGGCCTGTTTCCTCACAGTAGGGATTCTAATTCAGATAGAAACTCCAGAGAGCTGCGTAGGTTAGATCACAAAAGTATTTGAAGACGACATATATACAGCTTTTTGAAATACTAACAAATTGATGGGGTATGAGGAGCTGGCACGAAAGAAGAGTTGAGATCTGGGGCAGAGCAGCCATGATCTTATGGAATGGTGGGTCAGGCTTGAAGAGTCCACCCAAGACAATTGAGCATTAGCCTTTACCTACCAGCTGGTTTATCTGAGAGAAGGACGGGTTCTGAATATGAAGCCTGTCTGTTGCAATCCGATTCAACGCCGTGTTGTCAAGAACAACCTTTAAAAACCAAAACAGCATCGCTTTAACAACTTGTGCAATTTGGCATACTATTGTACTAGCTCATTCCCATACTTGACTGTAAGACAGTAAACCATCCAGAAAGTACTGCACCAAGTTCAACCATCCCATTTACAGTTACTTACCACGCAGTCTGCATTCTGTGTCAATCTCTTTAGTGTCAGCAGCGAATTATAAGGCTGCACCACAACATCACTCATCTCATCCTGATTAGGGAACACAGAATAAGTCTGCACCAGTTTTTTTGGGTACCTGCAGGGATTTAACACAAATATGTTTGAACATTTTAGAATATTTAGGTTGTTATGGTCAGTTTATGAAAAGGAAAACACAAACCTGATACAGGTTTTGTTAGCTAATCACTAAGCCAATGACTTAGGTGAAGGGATCAAGTGTATCATACCCAAGTTTGATAATACCTTGTTGATAATATAGCTAGGTGAGAAATTGAATGATAAGGACACAATTAAGCTTTAAAGGGATATAAGCTATTAAGTGAATGATCAAGGAGATGGCAGATGGAATATATGAAACAATTCACATTGACAGGGAGAATGGAAAAGTAGATATATTAAAAAAAACTATGAAATGGTATTCAGCTATCTAACAGTCCTTGTATAGAATTACAGATCACGGAAACAGATCCTTCGATCCAAATAATCCATGCCGACCAAGTTTCTCAACTTAAAGTAGTCCCAGTTGCCTTGCCTGCATTTGGCTCATATCTCTCTAAACCTTTCCTATTCATGTACCTGTTCAAATATCTTTTAAGTGTAATTATACCTGCACCAACCATTTCTTCTGACAGTTCATTCCACATAAAAACCATCCTCTGTGTGAATAAATTGCCCCTCACGTGCCTTTTAAATCTTTCTTCTCTCTTCTTAAAAATATGTCCCGTAGTTTTGAACTCCCCCACCCTAGAGTAGAAAATTCTTTGCTATTCGCGTTCTTTATGCTCCCCAGGAGTCATTTAAAGTACAGGAATTCCTAATTTCAATTAAGAAGGAAATGTTATGTTAGTCTTTCCAAGCAGGTTGGAATACAAGAGCAAGGAAGTTTTGCTGCAAATAGCATAAATCGTTGTTGAGAATATACTTGAAATACTACATATAGTTTTTGGTCTCCATACCTAAGTAAGGGAGGGACCAAAGGTTGATTAGATTAATTCCTGGATGAAACAACTATCCTCGAAGAGACCGAGCAGAATCCTAAACTCTCTCATAAGATGGTCCCATTTAAACAAACAATTGTGAGAACGCTTTACCATAAGGTCATAAGACCATAAAAAAAAAAGATCAGAAGTGGGCAGTTCAGTCACTCAAGCCTATTCTCCCATTTAATAGGATCATGGCTGAGCCAACAATCTTCACATCCACCTTCCTGCATTTTTCCCATAACCCTTGATTTCCTTACTGATCAAGAAACCATCTACCTCAGCCTTAAATACATATAAAGGTGTCTGTCCTCGAGCTCTCCGTGGTAAGGAATTCCAAAGACTCTCAAGCCTCAGAAGAAATTCTTCCTCATCTCAGTCTTAAATTGGTACCCCTTTACATTGAGATTACAGCCTCTGTTCTAGGCTCTCCCATGAGGGGCCGACACCCTTTCAGCATTAATCATGTCGAACCCCTTAAGAAACCTATACATTTCAAATTAGATCACCTCTCATTCTTCTAAACTTCAATGTGTAGCGTCCCAGATAGGTTAGCCTTTGCTTATAAGACAATTTCTCCATATTGATAGTCCGAATAATCCTTCTCTGAACTGCCTTTTATGAAATGATATCTTTTCTTAAAATAAGGAGACCAAAACTGCCATCAGTACTCAAGATATGGTCTCACCAGCATCTTGTACAGTTTCAAATAAGACTTCCCTACTCATATATACTCCAACCCCCTTGGAATCAGGGCTAACATTCCAGTAGCCTTTCTAATTGCCTGTTGCACTTGACTGCTAGCTTCCTGTGTTTCATACACAAATACCTACAAATCCTTTTGTGTTGCAACTTTCTGCAGTTTCTTCTCCATGTAAATAATATTCTGTTCTCCCTTCCAAAAGAAACAATTTGCATTGTCCCCACATTATTCTCCATTTGTTAACTTTTTGCCCACTTAAACCTATTAATATAACTTTCTGTAAACTGTTTGTGTCCCTCTGACAATCTGTCTTTCCACCTATTTTTGTGTTGCCTGCAAATTGACTACATAGCATTCACTTCCTCCAAGTTATTAATATACATTATTAACAGCTGCAGCCCCAGCGCTTATCCCTGCGGAACCATCCTGGTCACGGGTCTCTGACTTGAAAAAGAATCCCTTATTCCCACTCTCTGCTTCCTGCCCATCAACCAATTCTCTCTCCATGCCAATATAGTACCACCAACACTCTGGGCTCCTATCTTATGACTTAATCTTTTGAAAAATACTTTGTCAAATGCCTTCTGCAAGTCCAAATACAACACATCTACGGCTGCCCTCTTTCCACTCTAGTTGAGACTCCCTTGAAAAACTCTAATAAATTAATAGAATATAGAAAAATACAGCATACAGCCCTTTGGCCCACGATGTTGTGCTGAGGTTTAATCCTAATGTAAAATATAACAACTTAACCTGTGCACCTCTCAACTCACTGCTCTCAATGTGTCTGTCCAGCAGTTGCTTAAATGTCCCTAAAGACTCTGCTTCCACCACCACAGCTGGCAATGCATTCCATGCATTCACAACTCTCTGCGTAAAGAACCTACAACTGACATTGCTTCTATACCTTTCCCCTAATATTTTAAAACTATGACCCCTCGTACCAGTCAATCCTGCCCTAGGGAAAAAGTCTCTGCCTATTACTTTTCCCTCTTACTACCTTGCCCTCGAGTAGGTCTCCTCTCTTCCTCCTTCTCTCCAGATAGAAAAGTCCGAGCTTTTTCAATCTTTCTTCATAAGACAGGTCCTCCAGTCCAGGCAGCATCCTAGTAAAACCTTCTCTGCACCCTCTCCAAAGCCTCTGTATCTTTCCTATAGTAGGGCGACCAGAACTGGACACAATACTCCAAGTGTGGTCTCACCAGGGACTTGTAGAGCTGTAGCAAAACCTCGCGACTCTTAAACCCGATCCCCAAGTTAATGAAAGACAAATCACCATATGCTTTCTTAACAACCCTATCCACTTGGGTGGCAACTTTGAGGGATCTATGTACTTGCACACCCAGATTCCTCTGTTCCTCCACACTACCAAGAATCCTGTCTTTAATCCTACGTTCAGCATTCTAGTTCGACCTTCCAAAATGCAACACTTTGCATTTATCCAGGTTGAACTCCATCTGCCATTTCTCAGCCCAGCTCTGCATCCTGTCTACGTCACGCTGCAGCCTGCAATAGCCCTCAATACTATCGACGACACCTTCAACCTTTGTGTCATCTGCAAATTTACTAACCCACCCCTCAACCTCCTCGTCCAAGTCATTTATAAAAACTATGAAGAGCAGAGGCCCAAGAACAGAGTCCTGCTTGACCCCACTCAACACTGACCTCTAGGCAGAATACCTTCCATCTACAACCATTCTCTGCCTTCTGTCAGCCAACCAATTCTGAATCCAGACAGCCAAATCTCCATGTATCTCATAATTCCTGACTTTATGAATGAGGAACCTTATCAAATGCCTTGCTGAAGTCTATATACACCACGTCCACTACTTTGACCTTCGTCGACCGGTCTCGTCACCTCCTTGAAGAGCTCAATAAGATTTGGGAGGCATGACCTGCCCCTCACAAAGCCATGCTGATTGCCTTTAATCACGGTATGCTTTGCCAAATAGTCATAGATCCTCTCCCTCAGAATTCTTTCCAAAACTTTGGGGCAGCACAGTGGCTCAGTGGTTAGCACTGCTGCCTCACAGTACCAAGGTCCCAGATTTGATTCCCACCTCAGGTGACTATGTGTGGAGTTTGCACATTCTCCCCATGTCCTCGTGGGTTTCCTACCAGGTGCTCTGGTTTCCTCCCACAGTCCAAAGAGGTGCAGGTTAGGTAAACTGGCCATGCTAAATTGTCCATAGTGTTAGGTGCATAAGTCAGAGTGAAATGGGTCTGGGTGTGTTACTCTTCGGAGGGTCGGTATGGACTGGTTGGACCAAAGGGCCTGTTTCCATACTGTAGGGAATCTCATCTTTTTGCAAATTAGTCAGACACTATTTCCCTTTCATAAAACCTTATTAACTCTGCTTGATTAGACTATGATTTTGCAAACATTCTGCTATTACTTCCTTAGTAGTTGATTCTAATACTGCTGACATTGACTGGCAGTTTTCACTGGTTGTACAGTCTAGAAATTGAAGTCACAGTCTTAGAATAAGGCACTAGCCATTTAGGACTGAGATGGGAAATTTCTTCATTCAAAGGGTTGAAAATCTTTCAAATTCTCTGCAGAAGGCTTTGGATGTTAGAGCTATAATAATAACTAAAATAAATAGATTTTTGGAAACTAAAGGAAACAAGGGATATGGTAAATAGGGAAAGTAAATGTGAAGGTTGTATGGTACATTCCTACTACGCATGTTCTTCTATATTATGCCCAAACTAAATTGTGTTCTCCCATTATAGCATGGAGTCAAATGAATAGCTAATGCTTCATATTCACAGCAAGTGCTTGTCACTCACCTGTCATTCAACTTCTCTAGGAGGTAGGACCCCAGACCAGAACCTGTCCCACCAGCAATGGAATGACACAGAACAAAGCCCTATAACCAAAAACACAACAAATCAGTCGAAAATGCTACTGTACAAATTGGCTACACAAGGTTAACACCAATTATAATACAATTTAAACGCATGGGCAGAGTCCAAACTCAAAATCAACATGCTCTATAAAGAAAATTTTAATCAGTATTATGTTACATACCAAAAGATAATCGCATTTAAACAGAATTCAAGTGCATGTTTTCAGCAAGACCTTTCTTTCAGATAACCACACTCCATAAAATTTGCATCCTAATGATTACAGGTTCCCCATATTTATACAACCATTCAAACCACATTACTGTTAATTAATACAGTATATCTATCATCTGTTGCTTCATTTCATTAGCTCTCAGATATCCCTTCAGATTATATTAGTTTATAACAATTACAATGCATAAATACAATGTCAAAAATCTTCTACCTTGAAAATACATAGAAAGTGTGAACCTTTTTGAAAGGCCTACAAGGCAAGAAACTGTCTAATGTGGTACTCTACCATACCTCAGCTTCCATTTGAGTTACCTTTTATTAAGGAGGGTTACGGGAGAGATGTGGCAAGTTGCCTAAGAACATGAGAAAACTGAGCAAGAGAAGGCCATTTGGCCTATCGAGCCTTCTTTGTCATTCAATGTGATGATTGCTTATCAGATTGTGATCTGAAATCATTTATCTGCCTGGATCTTATGACCCTTAAGTCGAGTAGAGAATAATAAGTTAAGAATAGTAAGATAGAGTCAGAGCAACGGAGAAAGTAATTTGGTCTAAAGGAGAGTTACTGTACATGTATACGAACATGGTAACTAAGACGGGTGAATTACAGGCACACATTACTACGTGAAAGTAAGATGTTGTCGCTAAACCAGAGACCTGAAGGGCAGGACTGGGTGTTAACTATCCCTAGAACTAATGCATTCAGCAAAGGTAGCAAATGATAAAAAGTGCGAGGGGTGCCGGTACTGATGGAGGAGAGCACTGCTGTGCTGGAGAAAGAAGCTGAATCAGATGTAATGGTATTACAATCGAGTAAAGGTAACTAAAAAGATAGGAGGGTTCAGCTGGCCAGAATGATTGGAAAGGGAACCCACCACGTAAGATGGTGCAGCAGCAACGGCAGAAGTTTCTGGGAGTAATTCGGGAGGCACAGCAGAAATTCATCCTCAGAAACAAGAAACATTTTAAAAGGGGAGGGCAAGGCAACCATAGTTAATGAGGGAATTCAAGAACAGCCTAAAAGGAAAACACAAGTATACAAATGTAATGAAGATCAGTAGGAAGCCAGGGGACTGGGAAGCTTTTGAAAATCAGCAGAGGACAACTAAAAAGCAATTAGGGAGTACAATATGAATTATGAGGGTAAGTCAGCTGATAACATAAAAAAAGAGTAAGTGTTTTGATAAGATATATAAAAGGTAAGAAAGGATATTAGATGACTGGAAAATTAGGCTGGAGAAGTAGTAATGGGGAATAGATAATAGTTACTTTGCATCAGTCTTCATGGTGGAAGTCACCAGTACCATATCAAAACTTCAAGAGCATCAGGAGGCAGAGGTGAATGCAGTGCCCAGTGCTAAGGAGAAGGTTGTGGGGAAGTAAAAGATCTGAAGGTAGATGAATCACCCGAACTGGCTGGACTACATCCCAGGGTTCTAAAGGACAGAGCTGAGGAGATTGTGAAGGCATTGGTAAGTTTTCAGGTATTACTGGAATTAGGGAGGATCCCATTTAGGGAAAATGGCTAATGTAATATCCCTGTTTAAGAAAGGAGGGAGGCAAAAAATGGGAAATTATAATCCAGTTAGTCTGCTTTCTCTCATTGGCAGGGTTTTACAGTCCATTATTAAGAACAAAATTGTGGAGTACTTGGCAGAACATAATAAAACAAAGTTGAGTCAGCTTCATAAAATAGTGGTCATGCATGACAAATCTGTTAGAATTCTCTGTGGTAGTTTTTAAAAAATTCATTTGTGGGATGTGGGCATCGCTGGTCAGTCAAAATTTATTACCAAGCCTTGGTTCCACTTGAGAAGGTAGAGGTGAGCTGCCTTCTTGACCTGCTGTTGTGGGTTGACCCACAATGCCATTAGGGAGGAAACTCCAGAATTTTGACCCAGCAACAGCGATATATCACCAAGTCAGAGGCTTCCCATACATCCGCTACCCTTGTCCCTCTACCTGGAAGTGGTCATAGGTTTGGAAAGTGCTATCAGAGGATCTTTGGTGAATTTCTGAAGTGCATCTTGTAGGTAGTATAAACTACTGCTACTGAACTTTGGTAGTTTAGGAGGGGATTTTATGGGCACAGAGCCAATCAAGTGGGCTACTTTGATCTGGATGGTGTCAAGTTTCTTGAATGCTGTTGGAGCTGCACTCGTCCAGGCAAGTGGAGAGTATTCCATCACACTCCTGACTTGTACCTTGTAGATGGCGGATCGGCTATGATGGGGAGTCAGGTGGTGTGTTACTCACTGCAGACTTTCTAGCCTCTGACTTGCTCTTATAGCAACTGTCTTTATGCGATGAGTTCAGTTGAGTTTTTGGTCAATGATAACTCCCACGTTGTTGATTGTGGGGGATTCACTGATAGTAACACTACTGAATGTCAAAAGGCAGTGGTCAGATCGTCTCTTATTGGTGACAGTCATGGCCTGGCATTTGTGTGGCACAAATATTACTAGCCAATTGTCAAACCAAGCTTGGATATTGTCCAGATCTTGTTGCATTTGGACATGGTTTGTTTCAGTGTCTGAGCAGTCACAAATGGTGCTGAACATTGTGCAATCACTGGAGAACATCAACATTCAGACATATGATGGAGGGAAGGTCATTGATGAAGCAGCTGAAAATGGTTGGGCCTAGGACATTACCCTGAGTAACTCCTGATGAGATGCCCTGGAGCTGAGATGACTGACCACCAACACCACGACCATCTCACTATGTGTCAGTTAGGACTCTAACCACCAGAGAATTTGTCCCCCCAAATATCCATTGATTCCAGTTTTGCTCGAGCTCCTTGATGCCACACTTGATCGAATGCAGCCTTAATGTCAAGGGCTGTCATTCTCACCTCAGCTCTGGAATTCAGCTCTTTTGTCCATGTTTGAACCAAGGCTGTAATGAAGTCAGGAACTGAGTGGCCCTGACAAATCCAAACTGGGGGCCACTGAGGTGATTGTTGCTGCGCAGGTGCTGCTTGATAGCACTGTTGATGACATTTTCCATTACTTTACTGATAATTGAGAGTAGGCTGATGGGGTGGTAATTGGCCAGATAGAATCTGTCCAGCTTGTTATGTACAGGACAAACCTGGGCAATTTTCCACATTGTCAGGTAGATGCCAGCATTGTAATTGTATTTGAACAGCTTGTCTAGGGAAGCAGCAAGTTCTGAAGCACAAATCTTCAGTACTATTGTTGGAATATTGTCAGGGCCCGTAGCCTTTGCAGTATCCAATGTCTCTAACCGTTGCTTGATATCACATGGAGTGAAACTGAATTGGCTGAAGACTGGTATCTTTAATGCTGGAAACCACTGGAAGAGGCAGAGATGGATCATCCACTCGGCACTTCCGACTGAAGATTGCTATGAAAACACAAATGTACTGGGCTCTTCCATCATTGAGGATGAGAATAGTTATGGAGCCTCCTTCTCTAGTGAGTTGCTGAATCATCCACCACCATTAACAACCCGATGTGGCAGGACTTCAGACCTTAGGTCTGATTCGCTGGTTATGGAATTGCTTAGCTCTGTTATGACTTGTCACTTACAATATTTGGTGGCTTCACCAGATTGACACTTCATCTTCAGGTGTGATTGATGCTGCTCATGGTATGCCCTCCTGTACTCTCCATTGAAAAGGGTTGAGCCCAGGTTTAATAGCAATGGTTAAATAGGGGATATGCCAGGTCACAAGGTTACAAATGGTGCTGGAGTACAATTCTGCTGCTGTTGATGGTCTGCAGCACCTCATGGATGCCCAGTCTTGAGTTGCTCGATCTGTTTGAAGTCTGTCCCATTTAGTAGCAATAATACAGTAAACGTTTGGTATTTCAGGCATATAATTTTTGCCGGTTTATCGAGTGTGCCAGTTCATAAGGTGCCATATAAAACAAAGTTAGCTGTAGATCACGTCCATTAGCTCTCCTTTGTTGAATGTAGGGGAGGCAATGACACAGAAACAGGCCATTTGGCACAACCATTTATGTTCCACTTAAGACGCTTTCCATTCTTCCTCATCTAAATCCAACATTGTTAACCTTCATTCCCATCTCCTTCATGTTGTTATTCAGCTTTCCCATAAATGTTTCTATACCAGTCACCTCAATCACTCTCTGTGGATGTGAGTTTAACATCCGCACCACACCCTGCTTAAAGTTGCCTCTGCATTCCCTATTGAATGTCTTGGTTACGACTTTATATTGACGACTTCCAGAGAAAATGTCCCTCTGTATAAGTATATCTAAATCTCCCATGATTTTTAAATGCTTCTATTAATTAGATCACTCCCTCAGCTATCTTTTTCCAATGGAAGTGATACAACTGGTCATTGTTTTCATCATATGCATTTGTAATGTCTAATTTAACTAAAAGCATCTCTGACAATGCAACACTCCCATTCGAGTCTGACTTCAGTTGTGGGTGATTGGTTGAAGATGATTATAAAAGATAGGATTTATGGACATTTTGAGAGGGAAAAATTGATTAGGGATCACCAGCATGGTTCTGTGTGAGGAAAATAGTGTCTCACAAACTTGATAGTTTTTTGAGGAAGTTACCAAAAATATTGTTTACTTGGATTTTAATGAAGCCTTCGATGCAAGCAGGAGGGATATGGGCCAGAGGTACGCAAGCAGGACTAGTTTAGCTTGGGATTATGTTCTGCATGGACTGGTTGAACTGAAGAGTCGAGAGTGTGGTGCTGGAAAAGCACAGCAGGTCAGTCAGCATCCAAGGAGCAGGAAAATCGACGTTTTGGACAAAAGCCCTTCATCAGGAATTTTTTGATCCAGAAAGGGTAGAAAGATGTCAGAGATGGTTTGGCTGAATTTAAGGTTGGGGTGGAATGTGTTGGTGAAGTTGATGAACTGTTCAACCTCCTCTTGGGAGCAGGTTGAACATTTCATCAACTTCACCTACACATTCCACCCCGATCTTAAGTCAATAGACAATAGGTGTAGGAGTAGGCCATTCTGCCCTTCGAGCCTGCACCACCATTCAATATGATCCTGGCTGATCATCCTTAATCAGTATCCTGTTCCTGCCTTATCTCCATAACCCTTGATTCCACTATCCTTGAGAGCTCTATCCAACTCTTTCTTAAATGAATCCAGAGACTGGGCCTCCACTGCCCTCTAGGGAACAGCATTCCACACAGCCACCACTCTCTGGGTAAAGAAGTTTCTCCTCATCTCTGTCCTAAATGGTCTACCCCGTATTTTTAAGCTGTGTCCTCTGGTTCGGCACTCACCCATCAGCGGAAATATGTTTCCTGCCTCCAGAGTGTCCAAATCTTTAATGATCTTATATGTCTCAATCAGATCCCCTCTCAGTCTTCTAAACTCAAGGGTATACAAGCCCAGTCGCTCCAGTCTTTCAGTGTAAGGTAATCCCACCATTCCAGGAATTGACCTCGTGAACCTACGCTGCACTCCCTCAATAGCCAGAATGTCTTTCCTCAAATTTGGAGACCAGAACTACACACAGTACTCCAGGTGTGGTCTCACCAGGGCCCTGTACAGCTGCAGAAGCACCTCTTTGCTTCTATACTCAATCCCTCTTGTTATGAAGGCCAGAATGCTATTAGCCTTATTCACTACCTGCAGTACCTGCATGCTTACCTTCATTGTGGTGTACAAGAACACCCAGATCTCTCTGTACTGCCCCTTTACCTAAATTGATTCCATTCAGGTAGTAATCTGCCTTCCTGTTCTTGCCACCAAAGTGAATAACCATACATTTATCCACATTAAACTGCATCTGCCATGCATCTGACCACTCACCAAACTTGTCCAGGTCATCATGTAATCTCCTAACATCCTCCTCACATTTCACCTTGCCACCCAGCTTAGTATCATCAGCAAATTTGCTAATGTTATTGTTAATACCATCTTCTATATCATTAACATATTATAAAAAGCTGCGGTCCTAGTACTGATCCCTGCGGTACCCCACTGGTCACTGCCTGCCATTCCGAAATGGAGCCGTTTATCACTACTCTTTGTTTCCTATCAGCCAACCGACTTTCAATCCAAGTTAGTACTTTGCCCCCAATACCATGCACCCAAATTTTACTCACTAACCTCCTATGTGGGACTTTATCAAAAGCTTTCTGAAAGTCCAGGTACACCACATCCACTGGATCTCCCTTGTCCATCTTCAGTGTTACATCCTCAAAAAATTCCAGAAGATTAGTCAAGCATGATTTCCTCTTCATAAATCCATGCTGATTCTGACCTACCCTGTTACTACTATCCAGATGTGTCGTAATTTCATCCTTTATAATAGACTCCAGCATTTTTCCCACCACTGAGGTCAGACTAACTGATCTATAATTTCCTGCTTTCTCTCTCTCACCTTTCTTAAAAAGTGGTATAACATTAGCCACCCTCCAAATCCGCAGGAACTGATCCAGAATCTATCGAACTCTGGAAAATAATCACCAACGCATCCACGATTTCTCGAGCCACCTCCTTCAGTACCCTGGGATGTAGACCATCAAGGGACTTATCAACCTTCAGACCTAACAGTCTCTCCAACACCAATTCCTGGCAAATATAAATTCCCTTAAGTTCAGGTCCTTCAGCCACTGTTACCTCAGAAAATTTGCTCATGTCTTCCATAGTGAACACAGATCTGAAGTACCAATTCAATTCTTCTGCCATTTCTTTCTTCCCCATAATATATTCCCCTGTTTCTGTATTCAAGGGCCCAATTTTAGTCTTCACCATTTTTTTGCTTTTTAAATACCTAAAAAAGCTTACTCTACATCCCTTGATTCTAGGTTCCCCCGCGCAAGGGACTGAATATCACCCCTTACCAACATGGCCACTCCACCCCCTCTGCCCATCAGTCTGTCCTTGAGATAGCAAGGACATCAATGTAGCAGAGGAAAAGGTGAGGAGTGGTGCCGGTGTAACTGCGGAAAACAGACTGTTCCACGTAACTGACAAAGAGACAGGCATAGCTGGGGCCTTTGCGAGTGCCCATTGCTACCCCTTTTGTTTGGAGGAAGTGGGAGGACCTGAAGGAGAAATTGTTGAGGGTGAGGACCAGTTCAGCCAAACGAATAAAATTGTCAGTGGAAGGGTACTGGTGGGGACATTGGGAGAGGAAAAAGGGAGAGCTTGGAGGCCTTGGTCATGGCGGATGGAGGTGTATAAGGACTAGATGTTCATGGTGAAGATGAGGTGTTGGGGGCCGGGGAATTAGAAGTCTTGGAGGAGGTGGAGGGCAAGGGTGGTATCTCAACATATATGGGGAGTATCTGGTCCGGGGTGGGGGGTAGAACAGTATTGAAATAGACAATAGACAATAGACAATAGACAATAGATGCAGGAGTAGGCCATTCTGCCCTTCGAGCCTGCACCGCCATTCAATATGATCATGGCTGATCATTCCTAATTAGTATCCTGTTCCAGCCTTATCTCCATACCCCTTGACTCCACTATCTTTAAGAGCTCTATCCAATTCTTTCTTAAAAGAATCCAGAGACTGGGCCTCCACTGCCCTCTGGGGCAGAGCATTCCACACAGCCACCACTCTCTGTGTGAAGTAGTTTCTCCTCATCTCTGTCCTAAATGGTCTACCCCGTATTTTTAAGTTGTGTCCTCTGGTTCGGCACTCCCCCATCAACGGAAATATGTTCCCTCCTGCCAGAGTGTCCAATCCTTTCATAAGCCTATACGTTTCAATCAGATCCCCTCTCAGTCTTCTAAACTCAAGGGTATACAAGCCCAGTCGCTTCAGTCTTTCCGTGTAAGGCAATCCGTGGACATGAATTTGGTAGGGCAGAAGCAAGCTGAGACGATAGGTCAGCCGGGTGGTCAGGCTTGTGGATCTTGGGTAGGAAGAAAAATTGGGTGGTGCGGGGTTCCTGAACCATTAGGTTGGAAGCTGTGGGTGGGAGATCCCCTGAGGTGATGAGGTTGTGTACAGTCTGGGAGATGATGGTTTGGGAGGTGAGGCCGTGGTTGAGGGGGGCAGTAGGAGGAGGTGTCTTTGAGTTGGCGCCTGGCTTCAGTGGTGTAGAGGTCAGTGCGCCAAACTACCTCGATACCCCCCCCCTTGTTTACTGGTTTGATGGTGAGGTTGGGGTTGGAACAGAGGGAGTGGAGGGCTGTGTGTTGTGAGAGAAAGAGGTAGGATTTGGGGTGGGGGGGGTGGACAGGTTGAGGCAGTTAATGTCTAGGCAGCAGTTGGAAATAAAGAGGTTGAGGACGGGTAACAGACTGGCACGGGGTGTCCAGATGGATGGGGTGTGTTGGAGGTGGGCAAAGGGGTCCTCAGAAGGTGGGTGGGAGTCTTGATTGAAAAAGTGAGCTCAGAGGTGGAGGCAGCGGAAGAAGTGTTCAACGTCACAACATGTATTGAATTTGTTGATACGTGAACAGAGGGGGATGAAGGGAAGGCCTTTGCTGAGGACTGATCGTTCATCCTCAGTGAAGGGGGAGGTTTGGAGGGATAGTAAAAACTCGGCAAGGCTGGGTGCTAGGACCTGGTATAGGGCTGGAGCTGGGACTACAACTGGAGTGGGTGTGGTGGAGGTTGACATCATTTGCGGAAGTGATGCTCACCCCAGGGTTGTGGGGGCCGGGGAGAGTGACAGTTGGACTGAAGGGTCTGCTTCCATGCTGTATGACTCTGTGACTATAATGGAGATTACCCTAGCTTGTGTTTGAATTTTGGGGATTCAACTTTGAACCCAGAAACTTGACTCAGAGGTAATATAGCACTAATGTCAATGGGTTTTAGTTAAACTAAGAATTGTTCTTGACTGTAGATATTGCATGTATTCTAAAATGGAAAACTGAGAGTAGTGTGGATCTTGCAACTGCTCCTAAGATTATTTCTAAGTCTCTTACAGTTGTTATATTTCAGTAGAATAAGATTTTTTACTTTAATTCTAAACATAAACACATGATTTCCTTTTAAAATGGAGTTGTGTTAACGGAAGGTTTGGAAACGTCTACACATATCTTAATTCTAGAGTTCTTACAGTTATTACAGTTCAGTAGTATAAGATTTTTATTTTGATTCACTGGAGCATAGAAGGTTGTGGGGTGACTTTGCAGAGGTTTAGAAGACCATGAGAGGTGTTGATAAGGTGTCTTTTGCCTAGGGTGGGGGATTTCAAGACCAGGGAGCACATTTTTAATGTGTGAGAGGAGAAAGATTTAAAAAAAGACACAGAGTGGTTTGTGTGTGGAATGAAATTCCAGAGAAAGTGTTGGATACAAGTACAGTTACAACGTTTAAAAGAAATCTAGATAAGTCCATGAATAAGAAATGCTTGGAGGGATGTAGACTAAGTGCAGGCAAGTGGGACTAGTTTGGTTTGGGATTATGGTTGGCAAGGACTGGTTGGGCTTAAGGGTCTGTTTCTGTACTGTTTGACTTTATATAATCCTCAAGCCAAATCTTTACAATAGTTCATATTATGTAATTTATCCGTACCATTTGTTTGATGGGTCTGTAGCTCAGTATCACAAAAATCTACAGCACAGAAAAAGGCCCTTTGGCCCATCACATCTGCACCACCTAACTATACTAATTCCGCATTACATTATATTTGCTTTCTTGAAACCCAACTGAACGTCACCATTTCAGATCTTGATGGTATTTGGAAAATGAATCAGAAGCCAGGCTAAAACTTTGACTCATGGATAGTATTCCTTGCACCTCTCAGACTCAGATTTCAGTGAAGAGACTAGGTGGAAAGCATAAACATACTTGATTTGATGCTGATTCTGGGTAATGATACTGCAATATTCAGTATCTTGATTTAAATGTAAATTATACTCAATAGCTACTGCACACAACTACAATTTCAGCAGATGCATATAATTTAATATACAACACAAAGCATCATAGCAGACTGAATTCGACCAATAAACGCAATTTGTGCATTCCCAACATCTCTGATGCACTCAAAGCACTGTCCATAAATAGCTCATGTCAAAAAGTGAAATCCCTTGCAAATTGAAGTCAGGATGTTTGTTGGTATCAAGGTTCAGGTTCTGTTAAAAAATGTGTGACAAACCCAGGGATTGCCTACAGTTTTTCTTATGGTTAGTGACCCAGCATCATCTCATAAATGAATCAATTAACTCTTACTTTTACTTTTTTAAGTTACTGTGTCATAGGTTTAATGGGTTGAAATGCAAATTTTGGATAACATGGACAGAGGTGCTGTAAATGCCAATAATAAGACAGTTGAGTATTTAAATAAAAACAGTCATTCTGTAACACTCTCTACTTAGTATAATGGTCTCATCATTAAAGAACTCAAAGGCTCAGGAATTAATCTGCTTGACTGAAATGTTAAAACAGTTAACTGAGGAGGTGACTGCTGATCAATCACATAGCTTGTTATAAATGATTGTATAAAATTCAATGGAATATTCAGAAACCAATTAAAAGTATGGACTCACCTCCAAACTGTCACTGCCATCAGCTTCTCGGTCAATAATATCAAAAATATCTTCATGGATTTTTTCACCCTACTCAAAGAAAAAAAGAAAGGACTTGACCACATCTTTAAAATAAAGGATTTTTCACAAAGCAGCTAACAAACAATAAACAAAACTAAGAACTGCAGATTCTGGGGATCTGAAACAAAATCAGAAATTGCTGGTGACTCTTCATCAAACTCCACTTTCTTCCGACAGATGCTGCCAGACCTGCTGGGCTTTGCCAGCAATTTCTATTTCTGTAACAATAAATAAACTCTGAAAGTATGTTCAAGGAGTATGACAGATAAGGCAGATGAAGTTAAACTTTGTATTAGACTGTAAGATATAGAGGCAGAATTAGGCCGTACGGCCCATCAAATCTGCTCTGCTATTCAATCACGGCTGATGTATTTCTCAATCCCATTCGCCTGCCTTCTCCCCATAATCCTCGATCCCCTTACTAGTCAAAAACCTATCCCGTCTCAAATGCGTTCAATGACTTGGCCTCCACAGCAATGAATTCCACAGATTAACCACCATCTGGCTGAAGAAATGCCACACCTCAGTTCTAAACAGTCACCCCTTAATTCTGAAGCTATACCTTCAGGTGCTAGTCTCTCCTACTAGTGGAAATATCATCTCCATGTCTACTCTATCCAGGCTTCTCAGTAATCTGTAAGTTTCAATCAGAAGCCCCTCAGCCTTTTAAATTCCAACAATTACAGACCGCTCTTAATACCGCAAGTCCTTCAACCCAGGGATCATTCTCGCAAACCTTCTATGGACCCTCACTCTAAAGGTAGCACATCCACCCTTAGATACATGGTCCAAAACTGCTCACAATATTCCAAATGCAGTCTGACCACAGTCTTAAACAACCTCAGCAGTATATCTCTGCTCTTGTGTTCTAGCCCTCTTGAACGCTGCATTTGTGTTCCTAACTAATAACTGAACCTGCATGTTAACCTTAAGAAAATCCTGAACTAGGTCTTCCAAGTCCCTTTGTGCTTCAGATATCTGAAGCCTTTCCTCTTTTGGAAAATACTGTATGCCTCTATTCTTCCTACCAAAGTGCACAACCTCACACTTCTCCACAATTTCTTCCATTTGCCACTTCATTCATTAATATATATATAACAATGCTGTTGTAGTGATAACAGAGATTTGGTTGAGAGAGAGACACAAGACTGGCAGCTTATTTTCTGGGAATCCACTTTGTTAGGTGCGTCCAGGACAGAGGAGAATGATTTAGAGGAGAATGTAGACAACACAAACACTGGGGGAGCTGTGGATAGTAAGGAGGATTGCCAGAGGACACCAGAATATAGACTGGCTGGAGACTTGGGCAGAAAAATGACAGATGGAATTTAATCCAGACAAACATGAGATGATGCGTTTTGGGAGAGCTAATGCAGGAGGGAAGTATACTGTAAATACCAGAATGCTCAGTAGCAACATATACAGGCATCGAGGCATACAGGTCCACAGTTCCCTGAAAATGGTAACACAAGTAGATAAGGTGGTCAAGAAAGCATATGGCATGCTTGGCCTTGGTCAGTGGATACAGTATAAAAATTGGCAAGCCACATTGCAGCTGCACAGAATTTTAGTTATAGAGTTGTAGAGTCGTAGTGCTGTACAGCATGAAAACAGACCCATCAGTTCAACTTGTCCATGTTGACAAGATATCTTATATAAATCTAGTCCCATTTGTCAGCATTTGACCCATATCTCGCTGAACCCTTCTTATTCATGTACCCATTCAGATGCCTTTTAAATGCTGTAATTGCACCAGCCTCCACCACTTCCTTTGGCAGCTTGCTCCAGACACGCACCACCCTCTGTGTGAAGAGGTTGCCCCTTAGATCCTTTTAAAAACTTTTCCCTGGGGGTAGGAGCCTAAAACTAGAGGATATAGGTTTAAGGTGAGGGGGAAAGACAGTGTCTATTCACTCTATCCATGCCCCTATAAGGTCACCCCCTCAGCCTCCAATGCTCCAGGGAAAATTGTCCCAGCCCATTCAGCCTGTGCCTATAGCTGAAACCCTCCAACCCTGACAACATCCTTGTAAATCTTTTCTGAACCATTCCAAGTTTCACAACATCCTTCCTATAGCAGGGAGATCAGAATTCAACGCAATATTCCAAAAGTGTCCCAATCAATGTCTTGTAACAGCCGCAACATGACCTCCCAACTCCTTTACTCAATGCACTGACCCATAAAGGTAAGCATATCAAATGCCTTCTTCACTACCCAGTCTACCTGGTACTCCACTTTCGAGGAACTATGAATCTGCACTCCAAGGTCTCTTTGTTCAGCAACACTCCCCAGGACCATTAAGTGTGTAGGTCCTGCGCTGATTTGCCTTTCCAAACTGCAGCATCTCACGTTTATCTAAATTGAATTCCAGCTGCCACTCCTTGGTCCATTCACCTAGCTAATCAAGATCTTGTTGTATTGTGAAGTAACCTTCTTCGCTGTCCACTATAATTCTAATTTTGGTGTCATCTGCAAACTTATTAACCATATCTCCTATGTTCACATCAAAATTATTTATATAAATGATGAAAAACAGTCGCCACATTTGTGTACAGTTCTGGTTGCCACATCACCAGAGGATGCTGAGGCTTTGGAGGGATGTACAGAAACAGTTTACCAGGATGTTGCCTGGTTTGGAGGGTATTAACTAAGAGGAGAGATTAACCAAACTTCATTTGTTTTCACTTGAACGTCAAAGGATGATGGGTAACCTGATAGAAATTTACAAAATGATGACAGGCACGAATAATCGGAGTCTTCTTCCCAGGTTAGAGATGTCATTTACTAATGATACAGGTTTAAGGTAAAGGGGGGTAGGTTTAAAGGAGATGTGAGAGGTAAGTTTTTTTTAAACACAGGGGTTGGTAAGTGCCTGGAATGCACTGCCAGAGCTCATGGTAGAGGCAGATACAAGAGTAACTTTTAAGAGGCATCTTGACAGATGTATGCATAGGCAGGGAATAGAGGAATCTCGACCCACACAGAGGCAAAAGGTTTTTAGTTTAGAAAGGCAGTATATGTCAGCACAGTCTTGGTGAGCCAAAGGGCCGTTATTGTTCAGTACGGTTCTTTGATATACCCATTTATAAACCACAAGGATGAATGCCAACCAGTGGGTATATTGGTAATGTAATTATGCATGATGGAAAAATACATTAGTAGTATACAGATCCAGCTAATGTTCTGGGAACATGAGTTTAAATCCCACCAAGATATATGGTATCATTCAATTTAAAAAGCTGGAATTAAAAACCAATCTAATGACAACCATGCATTTTGCATTGTTGGTCATCATAAAAACCCACCAAGCTTCTTTCGGGAAAAAGAATCCAACAAATAAACTTTTTGACTTTACGTAACCTAGCCAACATATGAAATTCAGATCCACAGCATATAATTAACTGTGAAATGGCCAAACATGCCATTAACACAGTCATATCAAAAATTACTATAAAAGTCTAACAAAATGAATAAAACAGACAGGCTACCCAGCATCAACCTTGGCACTGGAAGCAACAATGGCAAGCACATCACCATCCTGATGAAGGGTCCTGCCCGAAATGCCGACTTCCCTGCTCTTCTGATGCCGCTTGACCTGCTTTGCTTTTTCCAGCACCACATTTTATTGACTCTGAATTTCCAACCTCTGCAGCCCTCGCTACCTCCAAGCACATCACCGTCAACTCTATGAGATTTTGCTTACTAACATTTTATGCCAAAATTGCTGTCCAATAGACTACTCAAGCAACAGTGCATAGATCTTGTGAGACAAAGTCCTATTGAAGATACCCGGAATCATGTTGTTTGGAACTGATTTTGAACAGATCTATTAACTCAAGTCTGGGCAACCATGTGGCACTAAGGGCCATCAGCAAAAGCAGGAATTGTATTCAACCACAATCTGTAATCTCATGGCCCATCATCCTCCCCACTTTACCATTATCATCAAGCTGGAAGATCAACCTGGTTCAATGAAGAGTACAGGAGGTCATTCCAGCAGCAAACTGTAAAAGTCAGAGGCCCTAGCCACTCCACTGCGGAAACTCCAATATTTCCTAATAGCCAAAGAATCTTCTATCCATGTCAAATGTGTTACCACCCACATGAGCTTTTGTTTAGTGCAGTAATCTTTGATACAGCACTTTGTTAAATTCTTTCTGGAATTCTAACTATAACAAATCCTCACATTCCCCTCTATTCATTTCTTTTTACTTTTTCAAAGAACATTAAGAAATTAGTTAAACAAGATATCTCTTTCACAAATTTGATTCCACCTGATTTCATTTACATTTTCTTAATCGTTGATTGCCCCTGGGTAGTTTTGTAGTTTTGTTACGATTTTAAGCAATACCCACCTGAGAATAGCCACTGGCCCAATTATTGCCTGCACCTCCTCCGTGCTCTGACAGATAGATATTCTCTGGATTGTACAGGTTTGCATAAGGTGAATTCAGGATTGAATGAATCACACGAGGTTCCAAATCCAGTAGGACAGCCCTTGGGATATAATGTTCATCATCTGCCTAAACAAACATAGATTAAAGTTACCATTCATTGAATCATAAAAGAATGTCAAATGCAATGAGTGGTTTTGTAAATATACAATGAAACAAACAGAGCAACTTCACATCAGTTTAACAGGTTGGTGAATTTCTGCAGTGCATCTTGTAGATAGGACACATTGCTGATACTGAGCAGTTTGCTCGAGAGGATTGAGGTAAATGTGTATGAACAAGTGAGATGTTTTTTTCTTCAAAGTGGTCATTCTTTTTGATGCTTTGTAAAAGTTACCAGGTTTATTAAACAATATTTCATAATTAGCTATGATAAGATTGAATTCGAAACCTCTAAGCTGCTTGTCCAGCACCATAATTATTACACTAGCATAGCCAATGTGCAACTGTACATTGTGTGTTAAGGGAACTCAGATTTGGGAAAATATGGCAACCAAGAACTCTTCACCATAAGCTCATTGAGAAGGTTCACTTGGTTGCAGGTAGTCTCTTGTACCAGACAAATGTATCATCTCAATGGCAGTCACAGTTGGTTTAACATAGTTGTGTCAAAGATTAATTAACCTGTGGTCAGGTTTTTTTTTAAACACTTTGGTATCAGGTTTGCTACAAAATCCCCACATAAGAAGCTAATTTTAAAGATTTGCTCACCTCCAAAACAGTGGGAGAGGAGGAAGAAAAGGATTTTAAAGATATTTTTTCACAGAATTGAGGAAAATTGCTAAATTAGACAAATCAGGTTATTTAGGAGAGTTTTTTTACTCATTTGTGGGTCATGGGCATCACTGACTGTCCTTGGTTATCTAGAAGGTGGTGGTGAGCTGTCTTGTTGAACCACTGGTGTCAGAATCCTGTCAGTTGACCCACAATGCCTATAGGGAAGGTATTCCATAATTTTGACCCCAATGATAGGAAAGGCGCAATAACATATTCCCAAGTCAGGATAGTGAGTGGTTGCAAGGGCAACTTGCAAGTGGTGGTGCTCCCACGTATTTGATGTCTTTGTCCTTGCCAATCGAAGTGGTTGTGGGGGGTTGGAAGGTGCTGTTGAAGGATCTTTGGCGAATTTCTGCAGTGCACTTTGTAGTTAGGGCACATTGCTGATATGGTGTGTCAGTGGTGGAGGCAGTGGATGCATGTGGACATGCTGCCAATCAAGCAGGCTGCTTTGTCTTGGATGATGTCAAGCACCTCAGTGTTGTTGGAGCTGCACACATTCAAGGAGGGAGTATGACATCACAGTCTTAACTTATTCCTTGTAGTTAATGGACAGGGAGTCAGCAGTAAGTTACTCACCGCAGCACTCCTAGCCTCTGACCTACTCTTGTAGTCTCTGGATTTATGAGGCAAGTCCAGTACAGTGATGGTAACTTCATTGAATGTCAATGGGCAGTGGTTAGGTTGTCTCTTATTGGAGACGGTCATTGCCTGCCATTTGTGTGGCATGAATGTTACTTGCCACTTGTCAGCCCAAGCCTGAATATTGTCCAGATCTTGTGGCATTTGGACATGGTTTGCTTCAGCACCTGAGGAGTTGCAAATGGTGCTGAACATTGTACAATTATTGGCAAACATCCCCACTCTGATCTTATGATGGAGGGAAGGTCATTGTTGAAGTAGAAGATGGTTGGGCCTAGGACACTACCTCCAGGAACTCCTGCAGAGGTATCCTGGAGCTAAGATGACTGACCTCAAACAACCACTACCACCTTTTGTGCCAGGTGTGACTCCGACCAGCGGAAACTCTGCCCTCTGATACCAATTGATTCCAGTTTTGCTAGGGCTTCTTGATTTACACTTGGTTAAATACAGCTTGGATGTCAAGGGCTAATCACTGTCACGTTACCTCAGGAATTAAAATCTTTTGTCAATGATTAAACGAAGGCTGTAATGAGGTCAGGAGCTGACGGGCCCTGGCAGGACCCAAACTATGCATCAGTGAGTAGGTTATTGCTAAGTACTGCTTGACAGCACTTTTGATGACATCTTCTATCACTTTACTGATATTCGAGAATAGACTGACAGGGCAGTAATTGGCCAGATTGGATTTGTCCTGCTTTGTTGTAACTGTATTGGAAAAGATTGGCTAAGGGTGCAGCAAGTTCTGGAGCACAAGTTATCAGTAATATTTCTGGAATGTTGTCAGGGCCTTTAGCCTTTGCAGTATTCAGTTTCTTGATATCAAGTGGAAAGAAATTGGCTCAAGACTGATACCTCTGATGCTGGGGACCATTGGAGGGGACCAAGATGGATCATTCACTCAGCACTTCTGGCTAAAGATTGCTGAAAGCTTCAGCTTTATCATTTGCACAGTGTCTGGCTCTTCCTTCATTGAGGAGGGTGATATTTGTGGAGCAAGACTGGATATGGCAACACTGCAGAGTTAAGATCTGATCCATTATTTATAGGATGCTTAACTCTGTTTATCATTTGGCACACAAGTGGTCCTGTTTGGTAGTTTCAGTTTGCTCCTAGCATGCCCTCCTGCACTCTCCATTGAATCATGGTTGATCCTCTGTCTTGATGGTAATGGTGGAGTGTGGGAATATGTTGGGCCATGAGGCTGCAGATTGTGTTGGATTACAATACTACTGCTGCTGCTGATCCACAGCATTTCATGGATGCCCAGTCTGGAGTTGCTAGATCTGTCTGTTCTATTTAGCAGGGTGATAATACCACAAAACACAATGGAATGCATTCTCAATGTGAAAGCAGGACTTTGTCTCCTCAAAATGGTCACTCTTACTAACATGGTCATGGACAGATGGTTCTGAGTCAGCAGATTGTGCGGGGTTAGGTCAAATATACTTTCTCCTCTTTCTCCCTCACTACCTACCACATACCAAATCTAGCAAGTATATCCTTTAGGACCTAACCAGCTTGATCAGTACTGCGACTGCCAAGTCACTCTTGAATGTGAACATTGAAACCACCCCTCCCCCCCCCCCCACCTCACCCAGAATACATTTTGTGCTTTTGCCACTCTCAGTGCATTCTCCAAGTGATGTCTAACACAGAGCAGTTCTGATTCATCAACTGAGGGAAAACAGTGCATGCTAAACAGCAGTAGGAGGTCTCTTTGCCCATGTTTAACCTGAGGTCGTACAACTTCTTGAGTTCTGGAGTAATTGTTGAGAAATCCCAGGGCAATTCCTTCCCAAATCTATATCTCTGCAACATTGACAGAGCTGTTTCTGCCGCCTAGATCAGTACTGGCTTATCTGTCCGGTTGCATTTCTGTGTTGAGACTTCATAGCAATTGATATAACTTACTGGCTTGCTAGGTCATGGTAGGAAACCCACTTGTCATGAGGATGGTAGGTTTCCTTCCGAGGAACATTTGCGAGCATAAGACAGAAACAAGTTATTAAAAGATTAAATGGGGCAAATGCATTCATATTATAAAAAATGTTTCTTTGAAACTGTCGGAAGTGTTTGCAATAATCTGTGACTGTTTTTCCAATAATTTAGCTATTTCATGTACTGGATTGTGAAGTAGCAGTATACAAGCTGCAAACAAACTGGTGACACTCAGTTCCCAGATTCTATTCACACACAAGAGGTTAATTGCCAAGAGACCCTTAATGTAATAAGGGAAATGAAAATTTATGAAGCAATAGCAATTCCTAAAATTGGAGCCACCATGTTTGAACATAATTCTGCAGTCAGCTCAAGAAATAGGCCAAGAATCTAATTTAGGTTGCATCATTTGCTTGAAAATAGTCAAATCAATACTAAAAACATTATGAAATTTCAGTGTAAATTAACTTCTCATGATCTGGGAAATATTGTTCTGGAAGCTAGCCCTATCCACGAATAGGACCCACCCCGATAATACATTAACTGCCATAAGAAACATTTCACTGACTGTGCCCATTTGTGGTCCTTTAAAAGTGGAGACTTTTAAAATTAAATAAACTTATTTTAGACATAGGGATTGAAAGGCATGTTTTAAAAGCTTTAATTTTCTTTGAATTTACTGAGAAGGTACTAATGTAATTATTAAATTATTCTGTTTAGTTAAACCTCTTTCAATATTTAAAAATCACATGATAAATGAGATAAATGAAACATTTAATGATGATAAACTAATTTTTACTTGAACTAACGAAAATACCCTATTTACTGTTGTGGTTCTGTTCGGCGAGCTGGGAATTTGTGTTGCAGACGTTTCGTCCCCTGTCTAGGTGACACCCTCAGTGCTTCGGAGCCTCCTGTGAAGCGCTTCTGTGATCTTTCCTCCGGCATTTATAGTGGTTTGAATCTGCCGCTTCCGGTTGTCAGTTCCAGCTGTCCGCTGCAGTGGTCGGTATATTGGGTCCAGGTCGATGTGCTTATTGATTGAATCTGTGGATGAGTGCCATGCCTCTAGGAATTCCCTGGCTGTTCTCTGTTTGGCTTGTCCTATAATAGTAGTGTTGTTCCAGTCAAATTCATGTTGCTTGTCATCTGCGTGTGTGGCTACTAAGGATAGCTGGTCGTGTTGTTTCGTGGCTAGTTGGTGTTCATGGATGCGGATCGTTAGCTGTCTTCCTGTTTGCCCTATGTAGTGTTTTGTGCAGTTCTTGCATGGGATTTTGTACACTACATTGGTTTTGCTCATGCTGGGTATCGGGTCCTTTGTTCTGGTGAGTTGTTGTCGGAGAGTAGCTGTTGGTTTGTGTGCTGTTTTGAGTCCTAGTGGTCGCAGTAGTCTGGCTGTCAGTTCGGAAATGCTCTTGATGTATGGTAGTGTGGCTAGTCCTTTGGGTTGTGGCATGTCCTCATTCTGTTGTCTTTCCCTTAGGCATCTGTTGATGAAATTGCACGGGTATCCATTCTTGCGTACCGTATTTACTACTCAAATGTCTTGATATTTTTAAGGCAAAGTTTTGATCATAAAATTGAAATCTAAAAGAGCTGAGTGATTTAATTAGTTCACAACAAATGTTTACATTCATCAATATAATAATGAGCTTGTGTGAATACTGAGTAAAAACTCCCTTTTATAAATGCCAACAATTTTTCCTAGATTATTGATTGTGAGAACAAAGCAAGTCCTGACGAAGATATTTCACCACTGTTTTATAAACCAAGAAACTAAATGTCACAAATCAGAATTCTCAGCCATAGCATGGAGATTTAACTATTAAAATTTTAATTATAAGAAGGTTAAAACGTATATACAGACCAGCATCTTTGCATGAATGGTAAAAAGCCACAGGAGGACCTGACAGACTGTGAAAAGACAAGTATGTTCTGCAGCACCCTCTCCTGACAAATCTCCACAGTTCATCAACATTTAACAATTTTACCAAAGCAAAAGGAAAATACCGTAGATGCTGAGCACCTGAGATAATCTGTGAAGAATTAAACAAGAGTTAATATTTTGACTCCAATATGATTCGTCAATGACTTTGGACATGAAACAGTTTTTCTCTCTATACAGGTGCTGCCAGTCATTTGAATTTCTTCAGTACTGATTTCATGATCATTTTTCACTTGCCATGAAGTAGGAGCATTAATTAATGCAGACTGTATTTCAAAGCATTTTAAAAGCAAGCTATTCAATTGTGTTTTGAGTACACTTTTACATTCCTCTTCTTTAAAAGCATTCTATCCCATTTATAAGATGGAGCTGGGTTTTAGAACTATTTACTGCTTTAACAGTTTAACTATTCAATTTTTACTGAATACTATTCCACAACTAAATGAAATCTAATTAAAGCCAGTCTGGGCAAGTGTATCCACCTGGCTAGATGATGTTCTGATTAAAAGTTCACTCTCTTTGTCGCCACAGATATTGCCTAGCCTGCCAATTAAATCAGTTAAATCGTCTACAGTATGTGAATTCCATTTTGTTCAGAATTAGGAAACTGGATGAAGATCATTCTGTAGAATCAGAATCCTAATGGCGAAGTGAAATGTAATTAAATGGTAAACCAAATCCAAACAGCAAAGCTATTTTGCAGGAAGGTAACCTGAACAAACTTACCCCAACCATATTACAGGCTTGAGGCTTGGTGTTATTACAGGATACTCAGATACTCGGTAAATTATTTAGACTGTTGAGTCGTTTATGTTGTTCAATTAGATTATGGCTGATAAACGTCTTCTTGTCATCTACCTATGTTGTGGCGATAACTTGCGAGCAGCACGGTGGCAGTGGTTAGCACTGCTGCCTCACAGCGCCAGAGACCCGGGTTCAGTTCCTGCCTCATGCGACTGACTGTGTGGAGTTGCACGTTCTTCCTGTGTCTGCGTGGGTTTCCTCCAGGTGCTCCGGTTTTCTCCCACGGTCCAAAGATGTGCAGGTCAGGTGAATTGGCCACGCTAAATTGCCCATAGTGTTAGGTAAGGGGTAAATGTAGGGGTATGGGTGGGTTGTGCTTCGGCGGGTCGGTGTGGACTTGTTGCGCCGAAGGGCCTATTTCCACACTATAATGTAATCTAATCTAATCTTAAAAAAAAAACTTAGGGTGGTCTGATTAACATGCATCACGTTACACAGGCCAGCATTTATTGTTCATTTCTAACTGCCCTAAAGACAGTTGAGCAACTTGTACTCAATTTGATGCAGGTATAATAACACTGCTGTTATACAATTAAAAATTCTCCTCATTTTCAAGTCTTTTCATGATCTTATCCCTTCCACCAAGGCTCATTACACAGCACCTTCCAATAGCATGACCACTATCACAGAGAAGGACAAGAACAGCAGATATATGGAAATACCACCATCTGCAAGTAAGGATCTAAAATTTGAATTTAGGCAACAAGTATGTGTAGATTTTTATTTACCATAAAATGGTTTCTCGATTTAAAAAGAATACTATAACATGGCCTATGAACCTGTACTGCTGATTTGCAGAATTAAGCTGAAACTCAAAGATAAGAGGACAATAGAGTTTTCATAAAATGAATACTGACATATTAATTGGCCATTTAACTAACCTTGAACTGATACACGGCATGACAAATTACGTAAATAAAATATCTTTTCCAAAGAATACCATTGGATTAGCCTGTCTTCAATCATGTCACCACATTACAGTTGATTGGACTTTTCTTGTAATTAAGAACCCTTTCCAAGAAAATATCATTGGATTAACTTGCTGTAAATCATGTCACATTATATGTGATTGGTCTTTCTTGTAATTAAGGCTATACTATTTCTTAAAAAGCATATAAATAATGTGCAATTTTCAAACATAATTGCGCAACTTCACCACAGAACACAGAAGCTTCAACCTCCTGGTACCTTATTTCAATAAACTAACGACCCCTGCTTTTGTACAGACTGCATTTGTCGATTCTTTTGAACAATCTCAAACCAAGAGACCCCTCTTGAGGGGTCACATATCTTCACAAGTTGCCCTCCAATGGACTAACCATCCTAACTTGGAAATGTCGCCATTCCTTCAATATTACAGAGTCTAAATTCTGGATTGCCCTCTCGAAAAGCATTATGTCTCTACCTACAACGAATGAATCTCAACAATTCAAGGCAGATCGCCACCAATTTCTCAAGGGCAGTTAGAGATGGGAAATAAATGCTGTGATAAAAAGTATAGCTTTACAATCCTTGTATATCTTTGTGTTACTCCAATTCTAGTCTCTCGTGCATCTAATTTTCATATCTCCATCACCAACATCTCTCCTCTTAAAGTGGCATTAAAAACTGACTTCTTCCAGCACGTTTTTGATCACTGCTCTAATTTCTCTCATTATTTTGTTTGGACAACATTGCTATGAAAAATAGCATGTTTTACTATTGAAAAGCCCCCATATAAATATATGCACTAGTTGTTGTTGCATCAGAGATCTATACTCTAAAAATACCCTAATTAATAAACACAGTACTGAGTTACGATGGATCTTAGGCCCAACTATTTTTAGCCATTACATTAATTATTTTCCCTCCATCATAAGGTCAGAAGTGGGGAGGTTTGTTGATGATTTCATAAATGCATAGTCCCATTCGCAACTCAAACATTGATAAGAGTCCATACTCATTTATGACACACGAGCATCAGGTACACAAACACCCCTTGATATTCAACAATTGTTGATTCATTCACCTTGGTTTGTCCAGAGGTAAGGAGGGGCCAGTATCCCCATGGTGGGATTTGAAAACAAGAAGAAGCCAATTTACATCAGCAAGGACAGGGGTAATGGGAAAATGGGATTTGGTCTGATTTAAGATACAGGGTACTGGATGATCTTAAATTTATGAAAAATGGAATGTGGGACTTGTTTTGGAATACCCCAGCTTGAAGATTTTCAGCAAAAGAATTGAGGCAAGGTGGAACAAAGTGATGCAATAAATGTGAGAACAGGTACCCTCAGCAAGAGCACAGATAGAACATAGAACATAGAACATAGAAGAATACAGCGCAGTACAGGCCCTTCGGCCCTCGATGTTGCGCCGATCAAAGCCCACCTAACCTACACTAACCCACTATCCTCCATATACCTATCCAATGCCCGCTTAAATACCCCTAAAGGGGGAGAGTCCACCACTGATACTGGCAGGGCATTCCATGAACTTACGACTCGCTGAGTGAAGAACCTACCCCTAACATCAGTCCTATATCTAACCCCCCTTAATTTAAAGCTATGCCCCCTTGTAATAGCTGACTCCATACGTGGAAAAAGGTTCTCACTGTCAACCCTATCTAACCCCCTAATCATCTTGTACACCTCTATCAAGTCACCCCTAAACCTTCTTTTCTCCAATGAAAACAACCCCAAGTGCCTCAGCCTTTCCTCATAGGATCTTCCTACCATACCAGGCAACATCCTGGTAAACCTCCTCTGCACCCGTTCCAGTGCCTCCACCTCCTTCCTATAGTATGGCGACCAAAACTGCACACAATATTCCAGATGCGGCCGCACCAGAGTCTTATACAACTGCAGCATGACCTCAGGACTCCGGAACTCAATTCCTCTACCAATAAAAGCCAGTACGCCATATGCCTTCTTCACTGCACTATTTACCTGGGTGGCAACTTTCAGAGATCTGTGTACATTGACACCAAGATCCCTCTGCTCTTCCACACTACCAAGTATCCGACCATTAGCCCAGTATCCCATCTTTTTGTTACTCTTACCAAAGTGAATCACCTCACACTTAGCTACATTGAACTCCATTTGCCACCTTTCTGCCCAGCTCTGCAGCTTCTCTATGTCCCGCTGTAACCTGCCACATCCTTCCTCACTGTCTACAACTCCTCCGACTTTCGTATCATCCGCAAACTTGCTCACCCAACCTTCTAACCCTTCCTCCAGGTCATTTATAAAAATGACAAACAGCAATGGTCCCAAAACAGATCCTTGCGGAACACCGCTAGTGACGGCACTCCAAGATGAACCTTTGCCATCTACTACTACCCTCTGTCTTCTTCCAGCCAGCCAATTCCTAATCCAAACCTCCAACTCACCCTCAATGCCATATCTCTGTATTTTCTGCAGTAGCCTACCATGGGGGACCTTATCAAACGCCTTACTAAAATCCATATATACCACATCTACCGCTTTCCCCTCATCTACCTCCTTAGTCACCTTCTCAAAGAATTCAATAAGGTTTGTGAGGCACGACCTGCCCTTCACAAAACCATGCTGACTATCCTTGATCACATTATTCTTATCCAGATGTGCATAAATCCTATCCCTTACAATTCTCTCTAAGACTTTGCCCACGACAGAAGTGAGACTCACTGGTCTATAGTTACTAGGATTATCCCTACTCCCCTTCTTGAACAAGGGAACCACGTTTGCTAGCCTCCAGTCCTCTGGCACTACTCCTGTAGACAAAGAGGACACAAAAATCAAGGCCAATGGCTCTGCAATCTCCTCCCTTGCTTCCCAGAGAATCCTAGGATAAATGCCATCAGGCCCAGGGGACTTATCTATTTTCACCCTTGCCAGAATTTCCAACACCTCTAATGATATATGGTTGAAACAAATAGAACATAGAACATTACAGCGCAGTACAGGCCCTTCTGCCCTTGATGTTGCACCACCCCATGAAACCAATCTGAAGCCCACCTAACCTCACTATCCCATTATCATCCATATATTTATCCAATGACCATTTAAATGCCCTTAAAGTTTGCGAGTCTACAATTGTTGCAGGCAGTGCCCTTACTAGTCTGAGTAAAGAACCTACCTCTGACATCTGTCCTATACCTATCACCCTTCAATTTAAAGCCATGTCCCCTCATGCTAGCCATCACCATCCAAAGAAAAGGGCTCTCACTGTCCACCTATCTACTCCTCTGATCATCTTGTATGTCTCAATTAAGTCACCTCTCAACCTCCTTCTCTCTAATGAAAATAATCTAAAGTCCCTCAACCTTTCCTCATAAGGCCTTCCTTCCATACCAGGCAACATCCTAGTAAATCTTCTCTGAACCCTTTCCAAAGCTTCCACATCCTTTCTATAATGTGGTGACCAGAACTGCACACAATACTCCAAATGTGGCCGCACCAGAGTTTTGTACAGCTGCAGCATAGCCTCATGGTTCCAAAACTTGATCCCTCTACCAATAAAAGCTAATATACGTTCTTAAAAGCCCTATCAGCTGGGTGGCAACTTTCAGGGATCTATGTACATGGACACCGAGATCTCTGCTCATCTACACTACCAAGAATCTTACCATTCGCTCAGTACTCTGCATTCCGGATACTCCTTCCAAAGTGAATCACCTCACATTTTTCTGCATTAAACTCCATTTGCCACCTCTCAGCCCAGCTCTGCAGCTTATCTATGTCCCTCCGTAACCTGCAACACCCTTCGGCACTATCCACAACTGTACCGACCTTAGTGTCATCTGCAAATTTACTACACATCCTTCAACACACTCATCTAGGTAATTTATAAAAATAACAAACAGCAGTGACCCCAAAACAGATCCTTGCGGCACAACACTAGTAACTGAACTCCAGGATGAACATTTCCCATCAACCACCATTCTGTCTTCTTTAATTTAGCCAATTTCTGATCCAAACCACAAAAATCACCCTCAACCCATGCCTCTGTATTTTGTGCAATAGCCTACCGTAGGGAACCTTATCAAATGCCCTACAGAGATCTATATACAACACATCAATGGCTTTACCCTTATCCATCTGTTTGGTCACCTTCTCAAAGAACTTAATAAGGTTTGTGAGGTATGATCTACACTTCACAAAACAGTGTTGACTTGCCCTAATCAACTTATTCCTATAGAGATGATTATAAATCCTATCTCTTATAACCTTTTCCAACATTTGACCCACAACTGAAGTAAGACTCACTGGTCTATAATTACCAGTGTTGTCTCCACACCCTTCTTGAAAGAGGGAACAACATTTGCTATCCTCCAGTCTTTTGGGACTATTCTTGTAGACAACGACAACGCAAAGATCAAAACCAAAGACTCGGCAATCTCCTCCCTGGCATCCCAGAGAATCCAAGGATAAATCCCATCCGGCCCAGGGAATTTATCTATTTTCACATTTTCCAGAATTTCCAACACTTCCTCCTTGTGAACGTCAATCCCATCTAGTCTAGTAGCCTGTTTCTAAGTATTCTTCTCGGCTGTCTTTTTCCAATGTGAATACTGATAAAAAATATTCATTTAGCAATTCCCCCATCTCCTCTGACTCCATGCACAACTTTCCACTACTGTCCTTGATTGGCCCTAATCTTACCCTAGTCATTCTTTTATCCCTCATATACCTATAGAATGCTTTAGGGTTTTCACTAATCTTATCTGCCAACAACTTCTCACGCCCCTTCCTCACTTGTCATAGCACTCTCTTTAGGTCTTCCTGGCTACCTTGTAACTCTCAATTGCCCTGAGCCTTCATATCTCATCCTAACATCAGTGACTTGCTAGATCATTTCACATGACAGTTAAGATTCAATAACTTTGTTGTAGCTCCAGAGTCCTATATGGGTCAGACCACGTAAGGATATTAAGTGAACCAATTGAGTTTTTACAACAATTTATGATGATTTTAGAAACTCTTGTCTATATTGCATATTCTCTTTTTATAATATATTTTTATATATATAAGGTTATACACACACACGAGAATTTAGTTTATATATATGTACATTAGCTGCCATAACAGGAATTGAACCCATGACCCCATGAGTGTAAGTTTGAGTCTCTGGATTATAGCCCTGTAATACTAACACCAACATTAACCCCTGTTGCTGGAGATGGAGTCAGAGGTGAGGAAATAGTGACTACGGCAGCACAATAACTTCAGTTTTTCCAATATTCCTAATGGGGGAAATTTCTGCTAGCACAGCACTGGATGTTATTTAAGTGTTCTGATGATTTAAAGAGAGTGGTGGACATGAGGAAGTAGTGAGGTAGAGCTTGGAGTCATAAGCACACATGAACAACCTGAAGCTATATTTGTGAATGTTGCTGCCAAGGAACAGCATGCGTGTCAGAAACAGGAGAAGTCAAGAATAAGATTATCAGGGGATCAAAGTTGATTATGCATTAAAAAGATGACAATGATGCTGATACAGTAGAGACCACCAAAAACCAAACCTTGGTTTTTAATATGATATAGAAGGGGACATGTAGGCTACCTGGTAGAAGAAGACATCCTTCCTGTCAGTACCCTCAGTGGCAAATTCTTCAACAATTCCTTCAGGGCTGATACCATGTTCTGCACAAAGCTGCTTCCAGAATTCAAAGCCAACTGTGAAAACACATGAAGATCACAATGAAAGTAGTCCCCAAAGTATATCTTTACATTTAAATGAAATGTCCTTTTTTTTGTTTTAGAAGTCCCTTTCCAGAGGTGACATTTTCAGCAAGAATATATTAACCAAAAAATAACTTCAGTTCAAAGAGTTGGAAAAAATTTTACTTTTTCTCTCTATACAAATGTCACATTGCTCTTGCAGACATCATCATTTTATCCAAACTTGTCAAGCAGTCTTAGAAACAGGAAGGAAGGAAGAGTGGTGATGATGATTAAATTCTATCCCTTCCTTCCCTTAGCAACACAACTTTCACTTTCAGCACAGCACTCATTAAACAGGTTAGGTGTTAGGAAAAGTTGAATGATTGGGGGAAAATAAAACTGAACTATAAAATTTCCTGCCACAGGCAGTCCCCAGGTTGGGAACAGGTTCCATTTGCAAGTTGATTTGTACACAAGTCATAACACAAAACAGGAAAATATTTACAAAGGAGCTATTTGTAAGTACACAAAATGTATGTCCGATCTTTAAAATCATACCGCTATAGGGGATTGCATTCCTAAGTATGAGCATTCATAAATCAGGAAGCCCTTACACAGTTTATAGTGAATTGGTTTCAGACTTGCCACATATCAATATTAAAATTTTCATTCTCATATGCAACTCTCTTCCCATCTCCTCCAACACTGCAAACCCTTGACAAACACTTCAAACCTAAACCTGCTCAAGTGGTGGGCGAAATGGCTTCTGCTCTCAAGTTTCTGTGACTATGAGCATTGTGGCTTGCCAAAGGCACTGCTCCAAACATTTATTTTATAAAAAGATAAACCTGCATGCAATATAATTTGAAGTTTCAAGTTAAGCACATTTATGGTGTCTAATGCAAATCATTATGCATTAGCAGGATATGTTTTTTTTTCTTTGTATTCTGCCCACAAAATCTTTAAAGTGCCTAGGTCTTCTAAGGGCACGTGTGTAATTTGTTATTGCTAGTTGTCGAAGAGTGTGCTGTTGGAAAAGCACAGCTGGTCAGGCAGCATCCGAGGAGCAGGAGGATTGACGTTTTAGGATTCCTGATGAAGGTTCATATCTGAAACGTCGATTCTCCTGCTCTTCGGATGCTGCCTGACCTGCTGTGCTTTCCTAGCATTACACTCTTGACTCTGATCTCCAGCATGTAGTCCTCACTTTCTCCTAGTTGTCCTGGTGTCCACTTTCTCCAGGGGCGGGGATGGGGGAGTACCTTTCTATTGAATGTTGTGCCCATGGTGAATGTTGCTGCTGATCCTTTGATTTTATTAGGAGGGAATAGTTGACTTCTGGGACGAATGGTCATTCAGGTCCTCGTGTAGGTTGTGAAAGCACATCTTCCTCTTTTTACTGTCTACAAAGCAAATCCTAGCAAGACGCATACACTTAATGGTAAGGTCCTAGGAAGTGTTGCCAGGGTTGGAGGATTTGAGCTATAGGGAGAGGTTGAACAGGCTGGCGCTGTTTTCCCTGGAGCGTCAGAAGCTGAGGGATGATCTTATAGATGTTTACAAAATCATGAGGGGCATGGATAGGATAAATAGACAAAGTCTTTTCCCTGGGGTGGGGGAGTCCAGAACTGGAAGGCATAGGTTTAGGGTGAGGGGAGAAAGATATAAAAGGGGCAGCATTTTCACCAGAGGATGATATGTATATGGAATGAGCCGCCAGAGGAAGTGGTGGAGGCTGGTACAATTGCAACATTTAAAAAAGGCATCTGGATGGATATATGAATAGGAAGGATTTGCAGGGATATGGGCCAGGTGCTGGCAGGTGGGACTAGATTGGGTTGGAATATCTGGTTGACATGGACGAGTTGGACCGAAGGGTCTGTTTCCATGACGTACATTTCTATGACTCTATGCCTGCCTGTCAGATTTCATGTTGGATTGAATTAGCTTTATTGACACGTACTCAAATGAATACAGTGAAACGTTTATATGTCACTACTTACAGTGCCACATCTTTGCTGGGCTGAAGAATGACAAGTAATATTTGCACCACACAAATGCCACTCGATGCCTATCTCCAACAGAGAGAATCTAAAGAGTAACCCTTAACATTCAATGGCATTACCATATTGAATGCACCATTATCAACTTCCTGAGGGCTACCATTGACGAAAAACTGAATTGGCTTAGTTGTAAAAAAAAAGAGTGGCTAAGGGGTGGGTCAAAGGCTCACAATCCTGAAATGTATCCTCTTCCTGACTCTTCATACAGTCTACGAGGCACAAGTCAGGAATATGATGGAATAATCCCCACTTGTCTGGAAGAGCACAGCTCCAACAATGCTCAAGCTTAACACCATCCAAGACAAGGCTGCCTGCTTGATTAGCACCACTTCCACAAACATTAACTCCTTCCACCACTGATGCTCAACATTAGTGGCCTTTACTATTTAGCAGATGAATTGCAGAAATTCATCAAAGATCCTTCAACAGCATCTTCCCAAACCATGAATGATTCAATTTAGAAGGACATAGGCAACAGATATATGGAAACATCACTCCTGCAAGTTCCTCTCCAAGCCACTTACCATCCCGAATTGGAAATATATCACTGTTTTGTCAGAGTCGCAAGGTAAAATCATGGCGCTATCTCCCTAACAGCATCTGTGGGTGTTCCTCTACCTCAGGACTGCAGAAGTTCAAGAAAGCAGCTCACTATAACTTTCTCAAGGGCAACTCAGATGAGCAATAAATGCAAGCCCAGTCAATGACACCCACATCTCATGAAACTTATAAACAGACAACAGTAGGAATATGGAACTCACTATCACCAGGAAATGGTTGGAATGAACAGAGTAGGAGAGTCATTACAACACAACAGGTAGCCACTCAATCCATTGAATTTATTTCAATTTACTGTAGAGGAATATGATCAGTTTCATTCACCCACTACATCCCAAAGTTTTTTTCCACTTACACATCCAATACATTTTCTGAAATCACCCAGTACTTCCACTCCCTCCAATCTTGTGCACAGTTGATGACAATCATGAAAAAAGGTTTTTCCTTATCCAAACTGGTCATAATTTTTTATACAGGAGAAAGTGAGGACTGCAGATGCTGGAGACCAGAGTTGAAAAATGTGGTGCTGGAAAAGCGCAGCAGGCCAAGCAGCATCCGAGGAACAGGAGAATCAACGTTTTGGGCATAAGCCCTTCTTCAGGAATGAGGCTGGTGTGCCAAGGCGGGTGGAGTTTGGGGGAGGGACGCTGGGAATACGATAGGTAGAAGGAGGGGAGGGGGAGGGTGATAGGCTGGTAGGCTGGAGAGGGCATGGGGGCGGAGAGGGCGGGAAGAAGATTGCAGGTCAAGAGGGTGGTGCTCAATCCGGGAGTTGGGACAGAGATAAGGTGGGGGGAGGGGGGGAAAATGATGAAGCTGGAGAAATCTACATTCTTCCAGTGTGGTTGGAGGGTTCCTAGGCGGAAGATGAGGTGCTCTTCCTCCAGGCATCGTGTGGTCAGGGTCTGGCAATGGAGGAGGCCAAGGACCTGCATGCCATTGGCGGAGTGGGAGGTGGAGTTAAAGTGTTCAGCCACGGGGCAGTTGGGTTGGTTGGTGCGGGTGTCCCAGAGGTGTTCCCTGAAATGTTCCGCAAGTAGGCGGCCTGTCTCCCCAATGTAGAGGAGACCACATTGGGTGCAGCGGATACAGTAAATGGTGTGTGTGGTGGTGCAGGTGAATTTGCGACGGATATGGAAGGATCCATTGGGGCCTTGGAGGGAGGTGAGGGCGGAGGTGTGGATGCAAGTTTTGCACTTCTTGCGGTTGCAGGGGAAGGTGCCAGGAGTGGAGGTTGGGTTGGTGGGGGGGGGTGTGGACCTGACGAGGGAGTCGCGGAGGGAGTGGTCTCTCCAGAACGCTGATAGGGGTGGGGAAGGAAATATATCCCTGGTGGTGGGGTCTGTTTGGAGGTGGCTGAAATGACTGAGGATGATACGATGTTCAAATTTTGGGAGAGGATTTGTAGCTCGGGTGCTCGTTGTTGTGGTTCTGTTCGCCGAGCTGGGAATTTGTGTTGCAAACGTTTCGTCCCCTGTCTAGGTGACATCCTCAGTGCTTGGGAGCCTCCTGTGAAGCGCTTCTGTGATCTTTCCTCCGGCATTTATAGTGGCTTGTCTCTGCCGCTTCCGGTTGTCAGTTCCAGCTGTCCGCTGCAGTGGTCAGTATATTGGGTCCAGGTCAATGTGTTTGTTGATAGAATCTGTGGATGAGTGCTATGCCTCTAGGAGTTCCCTGGCTGTTCTCTGTTTGGCTTGTCCTATAATAGTAGTGTTGTCCCAGTCGAATTCATGTTGCTTGTCATCTGCGAGTGTGGCTACTAAGGATAGCTGGTCGTGGCTAGTTGGTGTTCATGGATGAGGATCGTTAGCTGTCTTCCTGTTTGTCCTATGTAGTGATTTGTGCAGTCCTTGCATGAGATTTTGTACACTACATTAGTTTTGCTCATGCTGGGTAACGGGTCCTTCGTTCTGGTGAGTGGTTATCTGAGAGTGGCTGTTGGTTTGTGTGCTGTTATGAGTCCTAGTGGTCGCAGTAGTCTGGCTGTCAGTTCGGAAATGCTCCTGATGTATGGAGGTTGGTGGGGTGGAAGGTGAGGACCAGTGGGGTTCTGTCCTGGCGGCAATTGGAGTGGCGGGGGTTCAAAGGTGGAGGTGCGGGAAGTGGATGAGATGCGGTGGAGAGCATCATCAACCACGTCAGAGGGAAGATTGCAGCCTTTGAAGAAGGAGGAGGTCAAACAGTTCATCCACTTTACTAACAGCTTCCACCCCAACCTCAAATTTACCTGGACCGTCTCAGACTCCTCTCTCCCCTTCCATCTCGGGTGACATTTACTACAAAGCGACCGACTCCCACAGCTACCTAGATTACACCTCCTCCCACCCTGCCCCCTGTAAAAACGCCATATTCCCAATTCCTTCGCCTCCTCTGCATCTGCTCCCTGGAGGACCAATTCCACTACCGAACAGCTCAAATGGCCTCCTTCTTCAAAGGCTGCAATCTCCCCTCCGACGTGGTCAACGATGCTCTCCATTGCATCTCCTCCACGTCCTGCACCTCCAATCGCCACCAGGACAGAACCCCACTGGTCCTCACCTTTCACCCCACCAACCTCCGGATACATCGTATCATCCTCCATCATTTCCGCCACCTCCAAACAGACCCCATCACCAGGGATATATTTCCCTCCTCACCATTATCAGCGTTCCGGAAAGACAACTCCCTCCTCGACTCCCTCGTCAGATCCACATCCCCAACCAACCCAACCTCCACTCCCGGCACCTTCCCCTGCAACCGCAAGAAGTGCAAAACTTGCGCCCACACCTCCCCTCTTACTTCCCTCCAAGGCCCCAATGGATCCTTCCAACTCCATCGCAAATTCACCTGCACCTCTACACACATCATTTACTGTATCCGCTGCACCCGATGTGGTCTCCTCTACATTGGGGAGACAGGCCGTCTACTTGCGGAACGTTTCAGGGAACACCTCTGGGACACCCGCACCAACCAACCCAACCGCCCCGTGGCTGAACACTTTAACTCCCCCTCCCACTCCACCAAGGGCATGCAGGTCCTTGGCCTCCTCCATCGCCAGACCCTGACCATACAACGCCTGGAGGAAGAGCGTCTCATCTTCCGCCTAGGAACCCTCCAACCACACGGGATGAATGTAGGTTTCTCCAGCTTCCTCATTTCCCCTCCCCCCACCTTATCTCTGTCCCAACCCCCGGATTCAGCACCACCCTCTTGACCTGCAATCTTCTTCCCAACCTCTCCGCCCCCACCCCCTCTCCGGCCTATCACACTCACCCTCCCCTCCTTCTACCTATCGTATTCCCAACGTTCCTCCCCCAAACTCCACACCCCCCCCCCCCCACTACCTTTTATCTCAGCCCGCTTGGCACACCAGCCTCATTCCTGAAGGGCTTATGCCCAAAACATCGATTCTCCTGCTCCTCGGAAGCTGCCTGGCCTGCTGCACTTTTCCAGCACCATAATTTTTTATACCTCTTATCAAACTCCTCCTTAATCTCCCCTGCTCCAAGTCAATTCCTAGCTTCTCAGTGTCACTAAAATCTCTAATCTCTCCAACTTTTCTGGCAAATTACTTTCCTCCCTCTCAATAATCTTCACTTTCTCCTTATGGTATGATGACTAGAATTGAATACAATACTGTAGCACAAGCCTCACTCAATCTTTATGCATCTTTCATTACCTTATATTTATAATCGTTACCAACTGTTCTCTCAATATGCCCTACCACCTCCAAAGAACTATGGACTCAAAATCCTGGGTTCCTTATCCCTGTACATTTTTTAGAATTGTTCAACTTAGACTAGATTGCCTTGCCTTATCTCTTTTGCCAAAGTGTGTCACCTCATACTTAAATTTCACGACACTTGTCAGCCCATTCTCCTAACCTATGTCTTGTTGCAGTTAATTGGAAACTATCCTCACTGTCATCACACCTCCAAGTTGGTATTATTAGTAAATATCAAAATATTATTTTGTATTTCAATATTCAAGACATTTAACGTAAATTGTAGTATGCAGATTGCCCCGATATGAAAGACTATTTTCTTGTCCCCAGAATGCATGTTTGGGACTATATTCGACATATAAATCAAATTAACACTCCTTTTCAGCTAATAAACTCACTTTAAGGGCTATTCTCCGTGCATGGGATCCAGCAAGTAATATGCGTCATGTTGCCAAGATGACGTATGGAAACTTAAATCATGCCCAAACAAAGCAGACCACGCATGGTGCTCAAACTAATGGTAATGGGCCCGCTTGCAAAAGAACAAAGGACAAAGCAAGTTTAAAGGTAAATGTAGATGCTGCAGCATTACAGCTATCAGAAATTGTAGAAAATGGATATGTAGAAAAGCCAGGAAACAATTCTAACCCGGTCAAGTACGACTCTATTAGTTTACTCTCCATGTTCAGCAAAGCACAGGAAGAGGTCATGTAAAGTGCTAACAGTCAGCTCTTGACACCCAGTTTGGGTCCGACCAGGGCCACTCAGCCCCTGATTTCATTACAGCCTTGGTTCAAACATAGCCAAAAGAGCTGAATTCCAGTTATGAAACAAGAACGACTGCTGGTGACACCAAGACCATATTAAAAATATAGCATCAAGTGGTCCTAGAGAAACTGAAGTCAACAGGAATAAAGGGGAAAACCCTCAGTTTTTTGGAGTCATACCTAGCACAAAGAAAGATAATCGTGGTTTTAGTGGATCAAACACAGGTACAGGCGAATGTTAAGAGTTTGTGAGTCCACTCAGTATTCTAACAACAGTAGGATTGAAACTGTTGCAAAACCGGCTGGTGTGCGTGTTCAGACTTCTGTACCTTCTCCCCAATGGTACAGGTTGGAGAAAAACATAGCCAGAGTGGGATGGATCTTTGAGAATGCTGGTGACCTTTCCTTGACAGCAGGCCTGGTAGATGGATTCTGTAGATGGGAGGTTGGCCTTTGTGATTGCCCAGGCCGAGTTCACCACTCTCTATAACCGTCTCCGATCTTGAATGGTACAGTTGCCATACCAGGTAGTGATTCATCCAGACAGAATGCTCTCAATGGCGCAGTTATAAAAGTTGGCAAGGGTATTGCCAAATTTCCTCAGCTGTCTGAGGAAAAAGAGATGTTGTTGGGCCTTTGTAACCAGTGCATCCACATGAAGAGTCCAAGAAAGCTTGTTGTGGATAACCACTACCAGGAGCTTGACACTTTCTACTCGTTCGACCTCTGTGCTGTTAATGTGTAGGGGGATATGAGTGACATCCCGCCAAAAGTCAATAATGAGTTCCTTGGTTTTGCTGGCATCGAGAGCTAGGTTGTTCCTAGTGCATCATTTTTCCAGGTCTCCCACCTCCTGTCTGTAGTCTGTTTCATTGCCATCGGAGATTCGACCAACTATGGTGGCGTCATCAGTGTACTTGTAAATGGCCTTAGTCTGGTATTTGGCGACACAGTCATGGGTATACAGTGAGCACAGTAGGGGGCTGAGTACACACTTGTTGGGGGGGGGGGGGGGCTCCAGTGGGGAGTGTAAGTGACTATTAAATGTTGTCCCCAATCTTCACTGATTGTGGTCTGTGGGTCAGGAAACTGAGGATCCAATTACAAAGAGTGGGGCTTAGTACGAGATCACTAAATGTAGCAATCAGTCTCGAGGGGAGAATAGTGTTGAAGGCTGAACTGTAGTCAATGAGTAGGATTCTTAGGTAGCTGTTCTTAGTGTCAAGATGTTCTAGGGAGGAGTGAAGGGCATGTGATATGGCATCTGACATGGATCTGTTGGTCCAATAGGCAAATTGGAGTGGGTTAAGAGTAGTGGGAAGGCTGGAGTTCATTAATGCCATGACCAGCCTTTCAAAGCACTTCAAAGTCTGCAGTTGTTACTAGGATTGGTGGAGTAGCAGATAGTGAGGGAGACTGACAGAGAATACGGCAGAATATAGATAGATTGGAGAGTTAGGCAGAGAAATGGCAGATGGAATTCAATCTGGACAAATGTGAGGTGATGCATTTTGAAAGAGCAAACTATACAGTAAATGAAAATGTCCTGGGAAAATTGATATACAGAGAGATCTGGGTGTTCAGGTCCATTGTTCCCTGACGGTGGCAATGCAGGTCAGTAGAATGGTCAAGGCGGTATACGGCATGCTTTCCTTCATCGGATGGGGTAGATTAGATTAGATTATTTACAGTGTGGAAACAGGCCCTTCGGCCCAACAAGTCCACACCGACCCTCCAAAACAGCAACCCACCCAGGCCCATTCCCCTACATTTACCCCTTCACCTAACACTACCGGCAATTCAGCATGGCCAATTCACCTAACCTGCATATTTTTGGACTGTGGGAGGAAACCGGGGCACTCAGAGGAAACCCACGCAGACACGGGGAGAATGTGCAAACTCCACACAGACAGTTGTCTGAGGCAGGAATTGAACTCGGGTCTCTGGCGCTGTGAGACAGCAGTGCTAACTACTGTGCCACCGTGAGTACAAAATTTTGGCAGGTCACATTACAGTTGTATAGTACTTTGGATCAGCCATATTTGGAATACAGGGAAAGTTCTGGTCACCACATTACTAAGTGGATGAAGATGCTTTGGAAAGGTTGCAGAGGTGGTTCACCAGGATGTGGTATGGAGGGTGCTAGCTATGCAGAGAGGTTGAGTAGATTAGAATTATTTTCATTGGAAAGGGGGAGGTTGGGCTGGGACCTGATTGAGGCCTACAAAATCTTGAGAGGTGTGGATAGGGTGGATAGCAAGAAACGTTTTCCCCCAGAGTGGAGTACTCAATTACTAGGGGTCACGAGTTCAAAATGAGGGGAGAAAAGTTTAGGGGAGATATGCATGGAAAGTTCTTGATTGCCTGAAACTCATTGCCAGCGGAGGTGGTAGGGGCCGTAACAATAGCATCATTTAAGATGTATCTAGACAGATACATGAATGGGCAGGGAGCAAAGGGATACAGATTCTTAGAAAATAGGTGGCAGGTTTAGATAGAGGATCTGAATCGGCGCAGGCTTGAAAGGCCTGTTCCTGTGTTGTAATGTTCGTTGTCTTTGTTCCTCAGAGTAAACTCCAATACCAAGTCATCTTCAGCTGTTACATCAATGGGTTTCCAAATATCATAAAGTTAGGAGAGGGTATGTCCGCTGATAATCACCCAATGTTAAGCATCGGGTCAGACTCTTCAGATACTGAAGTACTCATGCCCATACGCAGCAAGAAAGGACAACATCCAAGCTTGAAAAAACACAGCCAGTCAGGCAGGAGAAGAGGCGATGTTTTGAGCTTATGCTTGAATCTCCTGGTGAAGAGCTTATGCTTGAAATGTCAACCCTCCTACTCCTCGGATGCTGCCTCACCAGCTGGGCTTTTCCAGCACCACACTTTTTGACTCTGATCTGCAGTCCTCACTTTCTCCTAACATCTAAGCTCAGGCTGATAGGTGGCAAGTAACATTCACACTACATAAATGAATGGCAATAACATGTAAAATATGCATTTGTAAAGGAGTGCATCATATTTGTATGGGATACATTCAGATCCTATTTTACCAACAAGACTCAAGAGATGCCTGTGAAGAAATAACACCAAATGCAGTCATACCAGGACAGCCTGACATCGATAGTCCAACCTTTGAATCTATGCTGCATCAAACCATTCAATGATCATGTTTGATTTTAATAGAATAGGTGAATGATTGACAAAAACCTTCACAAAGTGAAAATATGGGTGCTTCCTTGCTTGACGATTTGAAAGGCTGCTTCATCAAATAATGCAATGTTATCAATGCACAAAATATTTGGCTGTCCAATTTAATAAATGAAGTGAAGATAATTTCTTGCAGGTGGATAATTACGATACTGAAAGTGATAAATCTGACCCAGAGTAGAATCTTTATGATGAGCCTATCAGAATGAATTTAATGTGTCAGATGCCAAAGAAAATTCATTTGATGATTTTTAAACAATATGAATTCGTTAAAGCTATCCCTGTAGAATTATTTCAGAAATAAAATTAAGTTAATTTGAATTACAAATGTTACTTTCTTTCTCTTACATCTCAAAATGGTGACCACCTACACCAACTGTTCACATTTTATACTAGGAGTACAAGTCCTCTGTTTTGGGGAATTTTTTGTAGCATTGATAGTAAACTTATGAGCAACCTATGGTATCCAAATGAGAAAAGCAGCAGTCCTGCCACCAAATCTTACTGGACATCACTACCTACCATCTTCCAGACTGAAAAACAGCCACTGGGTATTTTCTGTTCCCAAGTCAATTCCTTTTACTCCATTTGATACTACTAATTCATGAACCTCAATTTTGATAACCATCCTTTTATGACGTACTACTAAAAGATTACTTAAAATCCATACAGGTAACATCTATCACTTTCCATTCATGAACATTCTCTATTTCTTTATCAAAACTTTTAAGTACATTTGTTAAGCCTCAAAGCTTTCTAAGTGCTTTTTGAGTTTATTTATTCAATTTTTGTTTATAAAATTCTATCTACTACGAATTTTAAACTGTCCAGCCTGTAATTACTAGGAATGCCCTTGCACATTTGCTTGAATAAAGCATGTCACAGTTGCCACCCTTCATTCCTCTGGCACACCTGCCATATCTTGCAAAGGCTAGAAGATTATAAAGCAGATATTTTCTAATCAACCATCTCAGAGAAGTCACTACATACCCTTGGACTTGAATCAAGATCCGCTGCTATCTAAAAAGAATTTCTTTCAGCAACCTGGAATGCAGTTCAATTGGACCTTGTGACTAAAGTGACGTATTTGATAAGTTGCCACAAAAAAGGGCAATAAGATAAGCAGTCATGGAGTTGGGGGTAATATTATTAAGGATAGAGGATCGGTTAACAAACAGGAAGCAGACATTGATACAAAAGGGCATTTTCAGTATGGCAAGCTGTGTCCTCCAGACTGTTAATCTGGATTTGGGGCCTTGACTATTTAAAACTTTTATTAATATCTTTAATAAAAAGTAACACAAGAGTAATGTATCAAAGTTTGCTGATGATAAAAATGTCAGTTTGAAGGGTAAATTGTGAAAAAAGCTGCAAAAATACAAGCAAGTTAAGTGAGTGCGCTCAAAGATAGCAGATAGACTATAATGTAAGGAAGATATCCACTTTCTAAAAGAGAGGTTTAGATTAGATTAGATTATTTACAGTGTGGAAACAGGCCCTTCGGCCCAACCAGTCCACACCGATCCTCCGAAGAGTAACCCACCCAGACCCATTTCCCTCTGAGGTGAAAATGCGTTGCTGGAAAAGCGCAGCAGGCCAGGCAGCATCCAAGGAGCAGGAGAATCGACGCCCCGGGCATGAACCCCCCCCCCCGGAATGAGGAGAGTGCGCCAAGCAGGCCAAGATAAAAGTTCTTAGATATAAAACTTGTAAATTTGTGAAAAAGTTAAGAAACATGGCAAGTAATCAGGAATCCAAATGTTAGCTTTTACTGCAAGAGAATTGAACTGCAAGGATAAAGAAGTCTCTTTGGTCTCTTCATATTTCAATAAGGATATACTTGTACTGAAGGTAGTACAGTGGGTTCATTTGATTGGTTCCTGGGAGGAGAATGTTGTCAAATTGTATAAAGCTGAGTAAATTCAGTCTACACTCTCTGAATTTAACAAAATGTTTCTATGAAATCACCTTTCATTCAAGATTATGAAAGGTCTTCATAGGATTCTCTCAGAAGTTGTTTCCTTTGGCTGGGGAATCTAAACATGGGGACATTGTTTCAGAATAAGAGATTGATTGTTTCAGACTGAGATGAAGAGAAATTTCTTCACTCACGGGGCTGTGAATCTTTGGGATTTTATGCCCCACAGGGTTGCATTTTGTCTCTCAGAAAATCAAGTAATATAATGCACAAGCAGCAGAATGGTGTTAAGGTCACTGATCAGATTTAGCGGTGGAGAAAACTTGACAAAACCGAATAGTCTACTACAGCTCCCATTTCTTATGCTCCGTTCATCTCTGGCATTTTGCACGAACCAATGTCATAAGTTGAATGTTTCCGTTACAAAAACTACTTCCATCTCAAAAAAATATTGTGTACTGCTGTTAACAACTTTCAGATAGTTGTCACTTCTAGACTCGTGTATTTCAATGTTCCATCCTTCCCTTCATTCATTCGAGATAGCAATGTCTTGTCCGTTAACCCGCTGTTCTGGCTGTCCCTTGATCTAGTTGCCTTTCCAGTAGCTTCACTTCGTTTCAGTTTATTATCTAAACCCAATCACTTGCACCAACCTCTTCTAATTGCTTGGAACCACTGAAGAAGTGTTCCTGTCCTAAATCCGCCTTACAATATAAAGGTTATTGTTGAGTTTTAGAACAGATATTCGTAGTAGCAAGAGAGTTGGTGTACCACAGGAATTCACATGGCCGGAGGGCACTTGTTGGATTCTGCCTGGCTGCGCTCCATGCTGGCCCCTCACTAACTGCAACTCGACCCGCGGGTGTTAATATCCGCCGCGGCCTCATATCAGGCCCAAGCCGGGCCCACACTATCCTCCTCCACACCACGACTAAAGGCAATACGAAATATCCAATAACTAACCAGCTCGCCCACCGTATTACCATTCGTAGCCCCGTTCCCCGCCGGCTACTGCCTTACTTTGATTGCCGCATTGGCCGAGCTGCAAAGTGATAATTTCCCGAGGCATCGCCGCCGCTCGTCCCGCCAACCGCACAGAACATGCGCAGAACAACACCACAGCCTGTTGACGGCGCATTGTCCAACGGATCCATTCTTGTTTATCCGATTCAGCTCAGATTCATCTCGAAGATAGACAACGTGCTAAGCAAAATAAAACCGGGACGTGTGTCTTACAACTTTCTAAACCTATTTCACGAGCCGAGCAGATGCTTATTTACATTTTGTCAATAATAACAACGTATTTAGTTAATATTCATATTTGCTATCAATATTCATGACGTCGATTAATATTCATGTGTGGTCTGTGCGTCACCAAGATGGATGCCGAGCGAGTGAATGCGGGGCCTGAGGGCAGCGACTGGACATTGGCCTCGGCTCCAACTCCAGGCCCAAAAACCGAGTCTGACCAACGGCTGAGGCAGCAGCAGCTACTCCGCATCCTGGGTCACTACGAGCCCGTGTTGACTTACTGGCAGAGTGTGTTGGTGTGGGAGAGGCCGCTGCACAGCCTGCTTCTATACTTGACCGTCAACGCCAGCTTCTGGTAAAGGAGGGATGGTGGTCCGGGATGGGACGGGATGGGAGGCGGCGCGGCTGGAACTATGTTGTTGGTTGGAAAAACATTCTCTCTGCCCCGAAAAATAGTGATCAGTAGCTTAGTGTCAAAGACAGAGTTGTAGAATTTTTACAACGCAGAAAGAGGCCCTTCGTGTCCGTGCCGATCATCCAACACTCATCTATTACAATTCCATTTTCCAGCTCTTAACCGGTAGTCTTTAATTTTAATGGCGTTAATGTACGTAGTTCTTACAAATCCTGAAAGTTCCTGGCTCGGCCGATCTTTTAGAAACAGTGTAGATGGAAAAAATCTCGAAAACACCATATAACTGTGCTTCCTGGTTATTAGACACGCTGCCAAAATCTCTCAACACCCGGTTATAGTCCAACAGGTTTATTTGGACGCACTAGTTTTCGAAGCACTGCTTCTTCATCAGGTGGTTGTGAAGCAGGATCATGAGACATAGAAATTATTGCAAAAGATTAGTATCATGCAGCTGAAATGATATATTGAACAAACCAGATTAAATCGTTCATCTTTTTTAGAATGGGTTTGCTAGTTTCTGTTATTTAATATGTAAATCCCAGAAACTCATTTGTAATATATTTGCAAGTACATTTTTTGAGCAAAATAGAATGTATAACCTAAAGGAAGTCAATCCATGTAATATCTTCTAAATTCCACTTTAGAAATAGAACCAGTCTGACTCTACCATCTTCTGAGAAAAATAACTGGAAGTGACATCACAAAACACCCAAAGAAACCTAAACACATAAATAGAAAGCAGGACATAACACCAGCACTTCATTGGAGCCTCACTGCTGATGTTATCTAGTATGGCGACGAAATGCCTGAAACCAAACCTTCCATTCAGTGAGCACATTCACATCCACGTCTCTCTATATTGTTAGTCTTCCCAAAATGCATTACCTCTCACTTTTCCAGATTAAGTTCCCTTTGCCAATGTTTAGTCCATTTGACCAACCCCTCTATATTGTTCTGTATTCTAAAAACTTCCTTCCTTACTAAAACCACAAAATGGTGAAAATACTTAGGAATGGTGACACGTAAACATTTAACTTCTCCACGACCTGATGCTGCCTGGCTTACTGTGTTCTTCCAGCCTCCTGCTTGTCAAATGTTGTTAGTTAGCAAAACAGCATTAACTGTGTTGGCTCATCAAAGTTTGAAGTACCTGAGTGTTAGCAGTGATTAACTCTATAACATGACTTGGATAATGCATTGTTTCTGCATAAACTCTCGTTTTCTACAGTCTGAACCTCCTCCAAAAAAAGAGTATATTTGGGAGACCAGCTTCACAAGTTTATGTGCCTGCCCCATTACCTTATACATTCCAAGCTCCCTGTGATCCTCTGCATTGCTTAGAAAGTTTTTGGATGTAGGTATGCTCGCTGAGCTGGAAGGTTCACCTCCAGACATTTCGTCACCCTACTAGGTAACATCTTCAGTGGGCCTCAGGCGAAGCACTGTACATGATTCCTGCTTTCTACTTATATGTTTGGGTTTCTTTGGGTTGGTGATGCCATTTCCTGATCTTTTTCTCAGGAGGTGGTAGATGGGGTGTAACTCAATACGACATAGAACATTGCAGCGCAGTACAAACCCTTCGTTCTCGATGGTATGACAGGTCAGCGCAACAATCTGAAGCCCATCTAGCCTACGTTATTCCATATGCTTGTCCAATGAAGACTTAAAGTTTGCAAATCTACCGTTACTCTGAGTAAAGTAACTACCTCTGACATCTGTCCTATATCTATCACCCCTCAATTTAAAGCTATGCCCCCTCGTGCTTGCCGTCACCATACTTGGGAAAAGGCTCTCCCTGTCCACCCTATCTAACCCTCTGATTATCTCATATGTCTCTATTAAGTTACCTCTCAACCTTTTCTCTCCAATGAAAACAGCCTCAAGTCCCTCAGCCTTTCCTCGTAAGACCTTCCCTCCATACCAGGCAACATCCTCTGCACCTTGTCCAAAGCTTCCACATCCTTCTTATAATGCGGTGACCAGAACTGTACACAATACTCCAAGTGCAGCTGCACCAGAGTTTTGTACAGCTGTAGCATAACCCCATGGTTCTGGAACTCGATCCCTCTATTAATAAAAGCTAAAACACTGTATGCCTTCTTAACAACCCTATCAGCCTGGGTGGCAACTTTCAAGGATCTGTGTACCTAGACACCGAGATCCCTCTGCTCATCTACACTACGAAGAATCTTACCATTAGCCCATTACTTTGCATTCCGGTTACTCCGACCAAAGTGAATTACCTCATGCTTGTCCGCATTAAACTCCATTTGCCACCTCTCAGCCCAGCTCTGCAGCTTATCTATGTCTCTTTGTAAACTACAACATCCTTCATCACAATCCACAACTCCACCGACCTTAGTATCGTGTGCAAATTTACTAACCCACCCTTCTATGCCCTCATCCAGGTAGTTTATAAAAATGACAAACGACAATGTGTTTGTTCCAACCAGAACTCTATCAACAAGCTCATCAAATTAGACCCCATCTACCACCTCCTGAGAAAAAGAACAGGAAATGGCATCACCACAGGAAATCACATCATCAACCCAAAGAAACCCAAACATATAAATAGAAAGCAGGAATCATGTACAGTGCTTCACCTGGAGGTCCACTGAAGATGTTACCTAGTAGGATGACAAAATGTTTGGAAGTGAACCTTCCAGCTCAGCGAGCAAACCTACATCCAGAACCTTAACCTGAGCTACAAATCTTCTCAAAACTCGCTTATAGTTTTTTTTATCATGTTTTCCCTTAGTTTTCTTTCTTCCCAAGTACCTTATCTCATACTAAATTCTATTGGCCACTTTCTGTAATATCACTGTTACCTATTTCTTCACTGTCACCTATTGTATAATCTGTGAACTATTTCATTTATGTCTTTAAAGCATTGATATGTATCACCAGTGTTCTGAACTGTGGGGGAAATAATGATGGACTTAAATAAAATTTAGGGGCAGACATGCAAAAGACTAAATTTAAATGTAGTGAAAGGTACAGTGATACATTTTGTTAGGAATAATGAGGATAAGTAATATTATTTAAAGGGTGTAGTTCTAAATGAGGTACATAGCTAACCAAGGAAATTAAGAAGAGTATTAACTTGAAAGAAAAAGCATATAAGGAGGCAAAAATCACTAATAACTGGAAGACCGGGAAAAACTCAGAATCCAGCAAAGGAGGACTAAAAAGATAATAAAGAGAAAAAAATAAACCATATGTGCAAACTAGTGAGGAATATAAAAACTGACTAATATTCTTTTAATAGCTAAAAAGGAAGAGAAGTGTCAAAGTGAACATCGACCCCTTCGAAAATGAATCCAGGAAGATAGTTATAGGGAGCAAGGGAATAGCAGAGAAATTAGATTGATATTTTGCATCAGACTTTACAGTGTAAAATACTTTGAACACCTCTTTAATACTAAAGAGTACAGGGAAGAAATTAAGTGCCATCGCCATCACTAGTGAAGTGGTATTAGACAAACTAATGGGGTGCAAGGCAGATAAGAGCCTGGCCCTGATGACTTGCATCCCTGGGTAGTAAAATAATTCATTACAAAGATAGTGGAATCCAACAATCCTTGGATTCTGGAGAAGTACGGAGGATTAGAAAACTGCCAATGTGATACCTCCTATTCAAAAAGCAGGTAACTATAACATGAGTGGTTGATGACTCTGGGTCTGTACTCAATCAAGATCAGAATGATGAGGTGGGATCTCATTGAAACTTACAAAATACTGACAGTTGGGGATAGAATGGCGGTGGAGAAGATATTTCCACCAGTTGGAGCGACTAGGATCTGAGTGCATAGTCTCAGGTTGAGGGGCTGACCCTTTAAAACAGATGAGGAGGAATGTCTTGAGCCAGAGGGTGGCAAATCTGTGGAACTCATTGCAGCAAAAGGCTGTGGAGGCCAAGTCATTGAGTATATTGAGATACGTTATTGATTGGTGAGGGGATCATGAGTTACAGGGAGAAGGCAGGAAAATGGGGTTGAGAAATTCATCAGCCATGATCAAATTGTGGAGCAGACCCGATGAGTTAAATGGCTTAATTCTGCTTCTTTCTCTTCTGGTCTTGCGATCAGTGTGGCAATCAAAGTTACAGGGAAAATGCAGGAAAGTGGACCTGAGGAATGACAGACCAGCCATGATTTTATTGAATGGAGGAGCAGATATAAGGAGCTTTATGGTCTTAAGAATAGAAACCTAGGGTTGATTATATCAATAACATCAGTAAACAACTTAACTAATACTCGGCCCATTGAAGGGACACAAACAAAACTCACAATTTGAAAGGAAATTATCAAGTTATAGTAACACGTTGGAGGCTAATGATGCACACATTTATAAGAACTGAGGTATACGTGCACATCATTGAATGAGCATCATAGTTTGCGAAGGTGGTTACTATGACTTAGGGATCCTGGCATTAGAAATATTGGGGTCAACTTGAAATCCTAAATCTATTTCTGTCTACATGGATGATACTTTCCAGAGTTATGATTTTATTTCCACAAGAAAAATGTCTTGTTTATCTTATTGCCCTAATTTTTAACTGACCTTCATTGTCCATCTAAGTACCTCAATTTAAAATTCTCATTTTGAAATCTACCCATGGTATTAACTCACCCTGTCTCCAAAATCAATTCCAAACACATTTCCATATAAACTCATTGCTCCTCTAACTGTGTCTATCCTTTTTTTTTAAAATGTCTTAATTATCTGGAATTCTTGCCCTAAAATACTTTTAATTTTAATCTTTCTGTAACTTTTAAAGACATCCTCAAAATCTATCTCCTTGATTCTTTGACCACTGCTTTTTTTAAAATCCTCTATCTCAAGATCATTTATTTGAATTCAATTTAGTTTTGTTTGCTTTTACATAGTTTTTTTGTTAATTTGTTTTTATTCTTTTACAAAATTATAAAAATACAAAAATGAAAAATAATATAACAATCTTGTATTATAAAACCATTAACAGTAAACTACCTCCTCCTCTATAAACAAACCAAAACTATCTCAAAAAATACAAAACAATCTTTTCCCATTAAGATTCAATAAGTAACTGTACTTGGCAAATCAGTTTAGGTTCGCCCAGATTGTACTAGACCAGCCTAATCCAACCTAGAATGAATCAAATTAGATAAAATCATCCTGAATTAATTTAACTCAAATTAAATCAAACAAAAATTAAATTAAAATACAACACTTGTAGCACCTCCACCAAGACTTCAATCTACAGAACCATCAGTTATAACACCCATATTTATCAAGCCCCCCCCCCCCACCCCCTCAAAAGAGGGCCCCTGGACTGGCCCCACAGCTGTATAAAGGTCCTGGTCAATATTGCTGACAGGTCCATATCCGTGTAATTTAAAAAGGGCTGCCACTTCTTATAGAATGGTTCTGTTTTCTGGCGCACCCCACTTGTGAGATCATAAACAAAGAAACAAAAGAAAATTCACAGCCCAGGAACAGGCCCTCATCCCTCCAAGCCTGAGCCGATCCAAATGTACTGTCTAAAGCAGTTAATTCCTAAGCATCTGTATCCCTCTGCTACCCACCTACTCATGCATTTGTCCAGACGTATCTTAAATGAATCTACAGTGCCTGCCTCTACCACCTCTGCTGGCAACGCGTTCCAAATGCCCACCACCCTCTGTGTGAAGTACTTACCACGTGTATCCCCCTTAAAACTTTCACCTCTCACCTTGAAAGCGTGACCTCTCGTTATTGAAACCTTTACCCTGGGAAAAAGCTTGTCTCTATCCACCCTGTCTATACCCTTCATGATTTTGTAGACCTCAATCAGGTCCCCCCTCAGTCTCCTTTTTTCTAATGAAAACAATCCTAACCTACTTAACCTCTCTTCATAGCTAACACCTTCCATACCAACCAACATCCTTGTAAACCTTCTCTGCACCCTCTCCAAAGTGTCCACATTCGTTTGGTAATGTGGTGACCAGAAACGTACACAATATTCTAAATACAGCTGTAACAAAGTCTTGTACAATTTTAACATGCTCTGCCAGCTCTTATACTCAATAGCCTGTCTGATGAAGGCAAACTTGCCATATGCCTTCTTGACCACTCTATCCACCTGTGCAGCCACCTTCAGGCTACAATTGACCTGAACTCCCAGATCTCTCTGCTCATTAACTGTTCCCAAGGCTCTTCTGTTTACAGTGTAGTTCGCCCTAGAATTGACCTTCCAAAATCCATCACCTCACATTTGCCCGGATTGAACTCCATCTGCCACTTCTCCGCCCAACTCTCCGGTCTATCTGTATTCTCCTGTGTTCTTTGACAGTCCTCTGTTTTCTGCTACTCCACCAATCTTCATGTCATCTGCAAATTTACTGATCAGACCACCAATGCCCTCTTCCAGATCATTTATGTACATTACAAACAACAGTGGTCCCAGCACTGATCCCCGTAAAACACCACTGGTCACTTTTCTCCATTTCGAGAAACTCCCTTCGACTATTAATCTTTGTCTCCTGTTACCCAACCAGTTCTTTATCCATGAAGCCAGAAGATCCTGCACACTGTGACTTCACTTTCTCCAAAAGTTTGCCATGGGGAACCTTATCTAATGCCTTTCTAAAGTCCATGTACATGACATCTACAGCCCTTCCTTTACCTGTCAACTTGGTCCCTTCCTCAAAGAACTCTACCAAGTTGGTAAAACACGATCTCCCCCGCACAAAACCATATTGCCTATCACTGATAAGCCCATTCTCTTCCAAATATAAATAGATCCTATTCCCTCAGTACCTTCTTCAGCAACTTTCCCACTGCTGACATCAGGCTCACGTCTGTAGTTACCTGAAATATCCCTACTACCCTTGTACAGGGGGGAACAACATTAGCAACTTTCCAGTTCTCTGACACTTCACCTGTGTTTAAGGATGCTATAAAGATCTGTCAGGACCCCAGCAATTTCCTTTCTCTCCTCCCTCAGCAACCTGGAATAGATCCCATCCAGTCCTGGGGATTTGTCCATCTTAATATCCTTTAGCCTACCCACTCATCCTCCCTCCTTATGTCAACGTGATCCAGAGTAAACAAACTTCTATCTCTAATCTCAACATTCATCATGTCCCTCTCCTCAGTGAACACTGATGCAAAGTAATCATTGAGAATCTCACCCATTTTCTCAGGTTTGACACACAACCTTCCTTCCTTATTCTTTAGTGGACCAATCCTTTCTCTAGTTACCATTTTGCTTCTTATAGATGAATAAAAGGCCTTGCAATTCTCCTTAATTCTGCTCGCTAAAGTTATCTAATGACCCCTTTTAGCCTGCTTGATTCCTCATTAAAGATTAGTCCTATTCTCCTGATATTCCTCCAAAGCTAGTTCTGTTTTTAGCTGCCTGGACCTTATGTACACTTCCCTTTTCCTCTTGGTTAGTCTCGCAATTTCTCATGACATCCACGGTTCATGAATCATGCCTTTCCTGCACTATCTTCAACCTGTCTTTGAAAGCCTCCCACATATCAAATGTGGGCTTCCCTACAGGTAGCTGCCCCCAATCCACATTTCCCAGCTCCTGCAATATTTTGATATAATTGGCCTTTGCCTAGTTTAATACTCTTCCCTTAGGATCATTCTCATCTTTGTCTAAAACTTACAGAATTGTGGTCACTATTACCGAAGAAATCCCCCACTGCAACTTCTACCACCTGGCCTGGCTCATTCCCCAACACCAGATCCAATATGGCCCATTCCCTAGTTGGACTTTTGACATACTGCTCTAGAAAACTCTCCTGGACGCTTCTTACAAATTCTGCCCCATCCAGACCTCTGACGTTATGTGTATCCCAATCAATGTTTGGAAAATTAAAATCTCCCATCACCACTACCCTATTGCCTCTACATCTTTCCATACTCTGTTTACCTATTTGTTCTTCTACTTCACGCTCACTGTTGGGAGGCCTGTAATACAGCCCCAACAATGTAACTGCACCCTTATTTCTCAACTCCACCCAGTAATGCCTCACTGCTCGTGCCCTCCTTTAGCATAGCCATGATATCGTCCCTGACCAGCAATGCAATTCCTCCCTTGCTTTTACTTCCCTCCCTATCCTGTCTAAAGCATCTATATCCTGGAACATTTAGTTGCCAATCATGCCCTTCCTTCAACCGAGTCTCTGCGATCGCAATAACGTCATACTCCCAGGCACCAATCCAAGCCCTAAGTTCATCTGCCTTACCCACTATACTCCTTGCATTAAAGCATATGCACCTCAGACCACCAGTTTTTCTTTTGTTCATCTGCTGTCTGCCTACTCTTCCCTTGGTAATGCTGACTTCATGACCTTGTTCTTTACAATCTCTAGTTTCCACTTCACTGTCTACTAGTCTTCTGGTTCCCAGCCCCTTAGTCGACGCTGTGGCTGCAGGTGCATCCCATGCTGTAGGGAGTGGTCTGCTTGCTGTGATCCTTTGACACCTTTACCTTTATTAGTCTCCATCTTGCCCCAGCACAGCAGACCTATCAGATCGCTGCCATTTTGGATCTTCATTACATATTCTTTTATTATCATCCTGTGTTATCAGGGCAACATCTGTATTTGATGTAATGAAATACTGGAGTTGCAAACTTACTGTATGACAAACGATGTTAAAATAAACACCGATCCATTGATTGTAGATGTACCAGGCAACAGGGCCTTGTTTCAGACTTGTTGATAATGTTATGTTAAATCAGTTGCTATCCCTCAGTCTAAACTGTCTCGCATGTTACTAATAAATGTTAATCTTTTATGACACAGGGACTAGGCTCTCTTGTGGCACAGTGATGATGTCCCTATTCTGGATGAAGGAGCCCTGGTCAAGTCCCACTTATTCCAGAGGTGTATAATAGCATCTCTGAGCAAATCGATACTAAGCCAGACCGAATCACATTTGCTAACATTGGATTTGTAACATAGTGAAATTAAAGCATTTGATGACCCCAGAATTGCTTGATTGTAAAGGCTGGTTAGGAAGAAATAACCAGTCTTGGATCAAACTTATAACTTAACAGTTAACAATTTATTGTTTATAATGTAATTTAGCAGAACACAGATAAGCTCCAATGCAATCTGATTAATATCTTCAATCTAAGTCCAATCTTCTTTGATCACTAATCCCACCCCCACCCCCACCCCCAGTTTCCTCCCTGACTGACAAATCAGATACAGTTTAGGGATAATTTCTTAATAAAACGAAATGGCTAAATCTTTATTTTAAAGCTTGATAACCGTTTTGACACTGACTATCAAGCACACATGAAACCTGGTGGGTTGTATTACAGGCACATAAGATTATATCTTTCTTGAATTCCAAAATCACCAGTCAATATAAATAGCTTCTGCAGACTTCTAGAGACCTTTCCTGATTTCTTGTAGACCTAGGTTCTTTTCCTGTGAACCGGAGAGAACAAAATCAAAAAACATAGTCCTGCTTCCAAAGCAACTCTGCCTCCTGCCCAAATTCCCAGCCAAACCCAGTTCAGTCTTTAGTTTCTCTTTCTTTTTTCAGTATCTTCTATGATTGGCTGGCTGCATAGGTCCTCCCTTCATTGACCATAGAGTCATAGAGATGTACAGCACGGAAACAGACCCTTCGATTCAACTTGTCCATGCTGACCAGATAACCTAACCCAACCTACTCCCACCTGCCAGCACCCGGCCCATATACCTGCAAACCCCTCCTATTCATAAACCCATCCAGATGCCTTTTAAATGTTGCAATTATACCAGCCTCCACCACTTCCTCAGGCAGCTCATTCCATACACGTACCACCCTCTGCGTGAAAAAGTTGCCCCTTAGGTCTCTTTTATATCTTTCCCCTCTCACCCTAAACCTATGCCCTCTAGTTCTGGACTCCCCGACCCCAGGGAAAAGACTTTGTCTATTTATCCTATCCATGCCCCTTATAATTTTGTAAACCTCGATAAGATCACCCCTTAGCCTCCGACATTCCAGAGTAAACAGCACTAGCCTATTCAACCTCTCCCCCTCGCTCAAATCCTCCAACCCTGGCAACATCCTTGTAAATCTTTTCTGAACCCTTTCAAGTTTCACAACATCCTTCTGATAGGAAGGAGACCAGAATTGCACACAATATTCCAACAGTGGCCTAACCAATGACCTGTGCAGCCGCAACATGACCTCCCAACTCAATACTCTGACCAATAAAGGAAAGTATAGGATAGCGAAGAAGGTGTTTCATATCTACCTGTGACTCCACCAATTTAGCATCTGACCAGTTGCCAGTCCCTGAGCATAATGACATTGCGGTGCCAGTATGTTTATAGTGTCCTTAGAAAATAATTTACCTGCTTCATTTTTCCAAGCCTGTTCACAACAGCAAACATCAGTCTTTTGTTTTAATTTTTGAAACCAGTTGCTGTTCAAAGTTCAATTCTCAATTGCAACTTTCAGCTCCAATCCAAAAATGAGAAAAATAAGAGAAAAATCAGTTATTTTGAGATAATTAATTACATCTTATATGCTTTTTGCCCTGAGAAACCCATTCCTGAAGAGCTTCAGGACATTGGCTGCTTGGATTCCGAATTGGCTTGAACAAGCAACAGATTCTTGATGCCCGAAACATCGACTTTTCTCCTCGAGCTGCCTGATCTGCTGTACTTTTCCAGCATCACACTTTCAATTCAGAATTGACTTACCCATATAGACCAAAGGGTAGTGGTGGAAGGGTGTTTTTCAGGCTGGAGGTCCATGACTAGTGGTGTTCCGCAGGATCTGTACTGGGGCCTCTGTTTGTGGTATATATAAAGGACTTGGGTGAAAACGTAGATAGATGGGTTAGTAAGTTTGCAGATGCTACAAAGATCAGTGGAGTTGTGGGTAGTGTGGAGGATTGTCAAGTGTACAGTGGGTTATAGATCAGTTTAGATATGGGCAGAGAAATAGCAGGTGGAGTTTAATCCGGGTAAGTGTGAGGTGCTGCACTTTGGGAGATCAGATATTAAGAAAAAGTATACAGTTAATGGCAAGACCCTGAACAGCATTGATAAACAGAGGGATTTTGGGGTTCAAGTCCATAGCTCTATGAAAGTAGCCACACAAGTAGGTAAGGTGGTAAAGAAGGCATATGGCATGCTTGCCTTTGGTTAGGGGATTGAGTACAATTGTTCTGATGTTATGTTGTAGCTTTATAAGACTTTGGTTAGGCCACAATTCTGGTTGCTGCATTACAGGAAGGACGTGGAGACTTTGGTGATGGTGCAGAAGATGCTGCCTGGATTAGAGAGTATGAGCTATAAGGAGAAGCTAGAAAAACTAGTGTTGTTTTCTCTGGAGCACCAGAGGCTGAGGGGAGACTTGATAGAAGTTTATAAAATTATAAGATACATAAAAAGGGTTGAAACCAAAATCTTTTACCCAGAGTTGAAATGTCTGAAACGAGCAGGCATGCACTTAAGGTGTGAAAGAGAACTTTGAAAGGAGACTTGAGTCGCAAGTCTTTTACACAGAGTGGTAGGAGTTTGGAATGCACTGCTAGAGTTGGTGGTGGAGGCAGATACGACATGGGTGTTTAAAAGATTTTTAAATAGGCAAATGAACATGTAAGGAATGGAGGGATATGGACCAAGTGCAGGCAGAAAGCATTTGGCATCATGTTCAGCATGACATCGTGGTCCAAGGGTCCCATTCTTGTGCTGTATTGTTCTATGTTCTTTCCATATCATTATCCTTTTCCCTTCTGTTTAGTTTCGATGTCTTACCCGCAAGTTAAAATTTGAGGAGTACTCCAGAAGTAAGTGGTGACCTGGTATTTAGGAACTGATTTTAGTTCAGCAAGCTGCTTACATTTTCACTTTCTTTTGTCCTTGGCAGGTTTCTGGCACTAACCTCGCTGAGACTTGTATTCCTCACTGCATTCGGTCTAATAATTATTGTATGTGCTGACACCTGGAAGACTAAAATCTGGCCTGAACTCCAAGGTAGGGACATTGGGTTCTCTTTACTGGAAGTTTCATTTCATATGAAAAATACTGGAAACTTTCAGCGGGTCAAGCAACATTGTACAAATTGATAAATCACCTACTCCAAGCATAATACATCCTAAACTTTTGATAGAAGTGAAAGCAGAAATAGTAGAAACGTTGGTCACAATCTTCCAGTCGTCAATGGATATCATTGTTGTGCCAGAGAGTTCCTAATGTTATACCTTTGGTCAGGAAGAATATTAACCAGGAAAGGATAGGCAAGTCTTATAACACTAGTTTGGAAGTCATTGGAAACTGAGGTAATAAGTTACTTTGGCGTGTATAGCATTCAAAAACTGTTTGCTAAAGTGCTATGGAATTGGTATGCTTGCAAATTTGGTATAAAAGAGAAAGTGACATTCTTGATTGGAAGTTGGTTGAGTGACAGTTGTGGAGAAAAAAGTTGATTTTTTTTTGTTAACTGGAGTGAAGGAATAAAACGAGTATCCCTTGGGAGCCACTACTTTGACCACTGCTTTTCTTCGTATTTTAATGACTGAAAATTACACACAACTTCAAAATTATTAGATGACACAAAACATGGAAGTATGAGATAGATAGCGATAGACAGGCTAATAAAATGAATATTAGTATCTAGTCCGTAATGGTATAATAGAAGAGGAATCCCTGGAGTGCGTAGGGAATGGATTTACAATACAAAGAGATAACAGATCGTCTGAAATTGAGCATTGTGGAATGTGAAAGGAATAATTGCCAATTTAACTGTGTGAGAGACTCTGGGGAAAAGTGGTCATCATATGATAGAATTTTTCATTTAGGGTGGGGAATGATGTAGTTGATTCTGAGACTAAGATTTTGGACCTAAATAAAGGAAACAAGATCGATGGTAAGTTCCGATGGGCAAGCTGGTTATGATAACTGAGGGAATAATGATTAAAAGAATGAAGGTAATTGAGCAATGACAAAGATTTAAAGATCACATGGAGGAACTGTAATAATTATTCATCCCTGTCTGGCCCAAAAAAATAGGAAACGTGATCCAACACATGAAATTAAGAGTAGCATTAGTTCCAAGGAAGAGGTGTACAAATTGTCCTAAACAAAACAGGCCTATGGATTGGGAATAGTTTAAATTTCAGCAAAGGAGGACAAAGGGATTGATTAAGAGGTAACAATAGAATACAATAGTATGCTATGGAAATGTAAAAACTGATTATAAAAGCTTCCATTTCTGAAGAGAAAAAGCATAGTGAACTCAAACGTAGATCCCTTCCAGTCAGAAACAAAGCAAATTATAATTGGAAACAAAGACTGACTAAAATACACATTTTGGCCAGTCTTCACAAAGGATGGTGCCTACCATCATTGGAGTCTAGTGAGAGGGCAGAATTGGAGGAAATCCGTATGAGCAGGGAAATTGGGATTAGGGGTTGATAAATCTCCAGGTCCTGGTAATCTTTTTCCAGACTATTTAGGAAATGGCTCTAGAAATAGTGGATTTGTTGGTGATCATCTTTCAAGATTCTATGGACTCTGGAACAGTTCCAATGGATTGGAGGCTAGCTAGTGTAACCCCAATATTTTAAACAAAAAAGGACGTGGAGAGAAAACGAGGAATTATAGATGGTTAGCCTGATATCGGTGGTTTCAATAATGCTAGAGTCCATTATAAAAGGTTTAATAGTAGAGCACTTGGATAAAAGTGACAGGATTGGACAGGATCAGCATGTATTTACAAAAAGGAAATCATGCTTGACAAATATATATTTAAAATGTTCAATGATCCAGCTAAGTACATCTGATAAGGAGGAGCCGGTGGATGTGGCTTACTTGGACTTTAAAAAGACTTTTGATAAAGTCCCACGTAAAAGATTAACATGTAAAATTAAAGCGCATGAGATTGGGTGTAGTGTACTAACATTAAATAAAGAATTGGTTGGTAGCCAGGAAAGAGAGTAGGAATAAATGGGTCTTTTTCCATGTGGCAGCCAGTGACTGGTACTGCAGAGATCACTGCTATTTTCACGTACTATTGATTTTGATGAAGGAAGTAAAAGTCATAATTTCCAGATGATACAAAGTTAGATGAGACGGTGAACTGTGAGGAGAATGCAGAGATGCTTCAGTGTGATTTGGACAAGTTGAGTCAGTGGGCAAATACATGCCAAATGAAATATAATGTGGATAAATGTGAGGTTAGCACTTTGGTAGAAAAATCAGATTATTATCTGAAAGATAATAAATAGGGATGGGGAGGTGCATTGAGACTTAGCATCCTTACAGATCAGTTACAGCAAGTAAACATAAAGGCGCAGCAGGCGGTGAAGAAGGCAAATGGTATGTTGCTCTTCATGCAGGAGCAGAGATAATCTTGGTGCAATTGTATAGTGCCTTGGTCAAAGTATTAATTGCAGTTATGGTCTCCTTATCTGAGGAAGAGTGTTCTAGCTATGGAGGGAATGCAACCAACGTTTACCAGACTGATTCCTAGGGTGGCAGGACTTGCAAGTGAAGAGAAACCGGATCAGTTAGGACTATGTTCACTGGCATTTAGAAAAATGAAGCAGGATCTCGGAGACATCTATACAGTTCTAACAGAACTCGACTGGGTAAACAGGAAGAATATTCCCGGTGACTACTGGGGAATCCAAAACCAGAGCTCATAGTTTAAGGATATGGAGTAGGCCATTGAGAACGGAGGTGAGAAATTGGTGAGCTCTATGGAATTCGCTGCCAAACAAAGGGATTGTGGCCAAAGGAGTTGAGTGTAGTTCTTAGTGCTAAAGGAATCAAAACGTATAGAGAGAAAGTGAGAGCAGGTTACTGAGGTGGATAATTGGCCAAGATCGTACTAAATGGTGCAGCAAGCTTGAAGAGCTGAATGGCCTGCATCTGCCTCTATTTCCAATGTTTCTATGAGTAAATCAATGCAGAAGTTGTTCAATACAAAGAAGAGCAAGGTCATACATTTTGTTACGGAGAGGCATTTTTTAAAAAGTACACTTTTTAAGGGGCTACAGAAGCACTGGGGGTATACGTGTATAAATTGTTGAAGGTGGAAGAGTATATTATGAAAGCTGTTTCACTGGATTTGGGATCCTGGGCTTCAAATAGTAGTATTTTATACAAAAGAAAGGAGTTATTGTAGTCCCTATAAACCAAGAACATATCTGGTACCAAACCAAGATTCTGTTTTAATGAGTAATAGTAGTTGTAGACTAAATTTAAAAAGCAGAACCACAAAATATGAGCTACTGGCTATAGGTTAATTGTAATTCAGAAACTGACTGTGGCTCTAAGATTGGTGCGACAACATGGTTTTCAATCCGAAATGGATGTGCCTTCTACGATGTAGAATTACCAATTCGCTCTATAACTGAAGCATAACCTCCTTACTCCTGCTTTTGATTCTTCTCACAATGAAACATAGCATTCTGTTAGCTTTTTTGTATTGAGTAGTGAAAGATGATAGAGGTAATGAGAGTGAGGTAGAAAGAGAGTTTGACAGTTCTCAAAGTGGCCCTCCTACAGTTCAACGAACACAAATAGTTAGACACACTTCTTTCATTTTTAGATAAAGGGTAATAGAAGAATCTTTTAAGAAAACTGAGGAATTATGAGGTAGTCTGTAGAGAAAAACCCTAATGTCCTTCATTAGGTAGACCCGGGTTCATTTCCCGCCTCAGGCGACTGACTGTGTCGAGTTTACGTATTCTCCCTGTGTGCGTGGGTTTCCTCCCACAGTCCAAAAATGTGCAGGTTAGGTGACTTGGCCATGCTAAATTGCCTGTAGTGTTAGGTGAAGGGGTAAATGTAGAGGAATGGGTCTGGGTGGGTTGTGCTTTGGCGGGTCGGTGTGGACTTGTTGGGCCAAAGGGCCTGTTTCCACACTGTAAGTAATCTAATCTATTAAAACATGATATAGAAGTAGGACAGTCAGGATTGATTTTTTTAAAATGCCCAGAGAAGTAAGGTCAAGTGGAAACAGGCATTCACTACGTATTGGAAAATGACTTTGTTGAACCTAGTCAAAACAGTTGGAGTTCATCCATTATGTTAGTAGCTAAACCAGGTGCGTCACCTAGTCATTGTATAGATTACATAAAGATGAATGTAGCATGACGACTGGTTTGAACTCATTTCCACAATTGGAAGACTTCATTGATAGGGTTGGCAGTGCCTTATTCCTTTCTAAAATTGATCAGTTGTAGGGAATGACAACTGCCCTTGACATCAAGGATTAAAGAAATATCAATTTTTATTAACCCAAATGATTTATATCAATGTTATGTGATTCCATTTGGTTTAAAAAATGCTCCAGTTACATTCCAGAGGCCTATGAGTTAGTGAATGATACAGCAAGGCAACGTTCTTTGATCTAACTTGTCCACACTGACCATGTTTCCCAAACTAAACTAATCCCTAAGTTTTAGAAATGTTAAGATTGTGTAAGACTGAATAAGTGGGGAAAGAAGCAAGGAAGAATGAATGGATGTAAAATTTGTGGGCGGTACAGTGGCTCAATGGTTAGCACTGCTGCCTCACAATGCCAGGGACCCAGGTTCGATTCCAGCGACTGTCTGTGTGGAGTTTGCACATTCTCCGCGTGTCTGCATGGATTTCCTCGGGGTGTTCCAGTTTCCTCCCACAGTCTAAAAGATGTGGATCAAGTGAATTGGCCAAGCTAAATTGCCCATAGTGTTCAGGGATGTGTAGGTTAGGTGCATTAGTCAGGGGAAATAGAGTTGTTGTGGCTCTGTTTGCCGAGCTGGGAATTTGTGTTGCAGATGTTTTGTCCCCTGTCTAGGTAACATCCTCAGTGCTTGGGAGCCTCCTGTGAAGCGCTTCTGTGATCTTTCCTCCGGCATTTATAGTGGTTTGAATCTGCCGCTTCCGGTTGTCAGTTCCAGCTGTCCGTTGCAGTGGTCGGTATATTGGGTCCAGGTCGATGTGCTTATTGATTGAATCTGTGGATGAGTGCCATGCCTCTAGGAATTCCCTGGCTGTTCTCTGTTTGGCTTGTCCTATAATACTTGTGTTGCCCCAGTCAAACTCATGTTGCTTGTCATCTACGTGTGTAGCTACTAAGGATAGCTGGTCGTGTTGTTTCGTGGCTAGTTGGTGTTCATGGATGTGGATCGTTAGCTGTCTTCCTGTTTGTCCTATGTAGTGTTTTGTGCAATCCTTGCATGGGATTTTGTACACTACGTTGGTTTTGCTCATGCTGGGTATCGGGTCCTTTGTCCTGGTGAGTTGTTGTCTGAGAGTGGCTGTTGGTTTGTGTGCTGTTATGAGTCCTAGTGGTCGTAGTAGTCTGGCTGTCAGTTCGGAAATGCTCTTGATGTATGGTAGTGTGGCTAGTCCTTTGGGTTGCAGCATGTCCTCGTTCCGTTGTCTTTCCCTTAGGCATCTGTTGATGAAATTGCATGGGTATCCGTTTTTGGCCAATATATTGTATAGGTTTTCTTCTTCCTCTTTTTGCAGTTCTGGTGTACTCCAATGTGTTGTGGCCCTTTTGAACAGTGTCTTGATGCAGCGTCTTTTGTGTGTGTTGGGGTGGTTGCTTACATAGTTCCGGGCTTGGTCTGTGTGTGTGGCTTTCCTGTATACCTTTGTGGTGAATTCTCCGTTAGGTGTTCTCTGTACCATCACTTCTAGGAATGGGAGTGGTTGTCCTTTTCTTCCTCTCTAGTGAATCGGATTCCTGTGAGTGTGGCGTTGATGATCCAGTGTGTGTTCTCTATTTCTGTGTTTTTAATTATTACAAAGGTGTCCTCCACATATCTGACCCAGAGTTTGGGTTGAATTTGCAGTAAGACTGTTTGTTCTAATCTTTGCATTACCGCTTCTGCTATGAGTCCAGAGATGGGTGAGCCCATGGGCATGCCGTTGATTTGTTCATATATTTGGTTGTTAAATGTGAAGTGTGTTGTGAGGCACAGGTCCAGTAGTTTGACTATGCAGTCTTTGTTGATAGGTTCCCCGTCTTGTTGTCTGTTCTGCATGTCCAGCAGGTTGGCTATTGTTTCTCTGGCTAGGGTTTTGTCGATAGAGGTAAACAGTGCCGTTACATCGAATGAGACCATAGTTTCTTCCTTGTCACTATGTATATTTCTAATGATGTCCAAGAATTCCTGTGTTGACTGTATAGAGTGTCTGGATCCGCTGATCAGGTGTTTCAATTTCTATTGTAGTTCTTTAGCAAGTTTGTGTGATGGTGTCCCTGGCAGCGATACGACGGGTCTGAGTGGAATGTCTGGTTTGTGCACTTTAGGTAGTCCATAGAATCTGGAGGTGGTTTGCTTTCAGGTTTCATTCTCTGTAGGTCAAACCTGGTTATCTGTCCGTTTTTTTTTGTAGGTTCCTCAGTGTGTTGTTTATCCTATTGGTGAGCTGTGGGGTGGGGTCAAACTCCCTCTTTTGGTAGGTGTTGATATCTGCAAGTAAAAGTTGCGCTTTTTGGATGTACTCTGCTGTGTCTAGGATGACCGTCATTCTGCCTTTGTCTACTGGTAGTATGATTATGTTCTTATCGTTTCTTAGTAATGTAGTGTACAAAATCCCATGCAAGGATTGCACAAAACACTACATAGGACAAATAGGAAGACAGCTAACGATCTGCATCCATGAACACCAACTAGCCACGAAACGACACGACCAGCTATCCTTAGTAGCCACACGCGTAGATGACAAGCAACATGAGTTTGACTGGGGCAACACAAGTATTATAGGACAAGCCAAACAGAGAACAGCCAGGGAATTCCTAGAGGCATGGCACTCATCCACAGATTCAATCAATAAGCACATCGACCTGGACCCAATATACCGACCACTGCAACGGACAGCTGGAACTGACAACCGGAAGCGGCAGATTCAAACCACTATGAATGCCGGAGGAAAGATCACAGAAGCGCTTCACAGGAGGCTCCCAAGCACTGAGGGTGTCACCTAGACAGGGGACGAAACATCTGCAACACAAATTCCCAGCTCGGCGGACAGAACCACAACAACGAGCACCCGAGCTACAAATCTTCTCACAAACTTCCAAGCTGTGCAGTTTCAATGAACTTCTATGCTTTGGTTGTGTATCAAGTATTTGTAATAAAATAATGAAGCATTTTTAAAATGGCATTTCATTTTGCTTTAATGGTGGAGGAATATATAAAAGCATCTTTTTATTTTACTGCATTTTTAATTATGGACTGAAATGAGAAAAGAATTGTTTAAAATGAAGGATTGCTGGATGATTGCATATTTTGAAAGCATGTAACCTGGCACTTACTGTGAACACAGCTGTTAGTTCCAGTAGTAGTTGACTTGGGGTTTACAGGTAAGCTGGAGCTGAAGGGTTGTGTATTCATGGAGCTTTGGTTGGCAACAAGTAGCTGGAGATCTGTAGATTATTGATGACAAAGACCTTCAGCCTGCAGCAACTCCTCAGCTCACTGAAAAACTTAAGGCTATGAACAAAAGTTTTCAGATCATCATCATCTCAGGAGCTGTCTTTGATCTCTGCAGTAAAAGCTCCGTTAAGCTGGAGGAAAGCTGGGTTATTTTTCCCCCAGCAGTTAGTATAAGCTGTGACTCTTAAGTAGTAAGCCAGAAGTTTTATAAGTACCCGCAACAAACAAATGAGGGCATCTGGAAAAGGAACAGCATTTTGTTCAGCGGCCCTGAACTGCCTTCCCAGTCTTTCCTTCTGTTCGTAACGACCCTGGCTTTTGTTTTCTCTGTGTATATCTCTGTCAAGGATGGTTATACAAGGTTGTTACAGTTTTAACTAGTAGAGATACATGCTGATGGTTCGTAATTATGATGGTTCATAATTGCTTACTTGTAGCTAGAGTCTAAAAGAATATAAAGTCTGATAAATTGGGGAATTTGGTGTGCTTCTCTAGAATCTTTAATTTCTGTGATTGTTTCAGATGTGACAAGGCTTGATTTCCAACTCATTGCCACAGTGAGGCATGAGAGCATCTCTGACTTTGGTCTGCTGCAGTCTTCCAATGAAGCTTCATGTAAGCTGGAGAAGCAACACCTCATTTCTTAATCAGGCACTTTGCATACTCAACATTGAGGTTGACAATTTCAGACCATATTCTCTGCCCAACCTGCTTATTTTTCTCTGCATATTTTCATGTTATCCTTGTTTGTCCATTGGTTTTATTTAGGAACTATTATTCATTCTGCCATTCCGACATTGCTCAACACATTTTCTGCATTGTCCCTTCATGAGTGACTCTCCTTTCGTATAATTTTTCCACTCTATCACAGACATTCTGTTTTATTCTTTGTCCCACCCCACCCATTTCACCACCTTAAGATCAATTATATTTCTAACTATTTAGTTCTGATGTAAGTTTATCAAGCTGAAATAATAACTTCTCTCTGTAGATGCTACTAATCTTGCTGAGTATTTCAGCACCTTCTATCTTTGTCTCAAATTTCCAGCATTTATTGTATTTTGCTCTTGTAAAACCAAATCTATTTGGCTTACATTGGCTATGACCCCGTGGCTAATTTTGAGTCCAGGTGTGGTTATAAATACGTTTGATGAAATAGAAAATGAGAGGTCACAGCTAATTGAGTTTGAGTTTCATTTCAACATATTAATTTTGTCAGTAGTAGACTCACCAACTTTAATGGCATTTAAATGGAGTAGTGTAGGATAGATGAGCTTCAGATTGGTTCCACAGGTCGGCGCAACATGGAGGGCCAAAGGGCCTGGACTGCGCTGTTAAGTTCTATGTTGTCTGTCAGTTAGATTATAAAACAAAAAGCAGAATGGGCAAGTGTTTATTTGTGAAGAGCTTTGCTTGCGTGGTTATTGAATGATTTATTTGTAATTGAATGCGCAGGAAGTATTGCTACCCAAATTGTTTGTAAAGCTGATTTTGGTTAAGATAGCTGCATGGTTGTGGTTACATTGGCACTGTTGTGATCCCTGGACAGTACAGAACTAGTTTCCTAGCCAAGCAACATCTTAAGTTTAAAATTCTCATAATTGTTTTCAAAGTCTGACATAACCTCCCCTCCCATTCCCTCCCTATTTGTGTAATAGCTAAATCCACAACCCTTGGAGATGTTAGCACTCCTGTAAATCTTGTGCAATCCAAATTATTATTATTTCACCGTTTGTGACTTAGTTGCCTATGTCCTGAGCACTGAGATTCCCTCATCATGCCCTCTTCCACATTCCTTTACTTCTACTACATTTTTGGCTAAGTTTTTGATCATCTGACGTAATACCTCCCTATTTAGTTTGGTGTTATTTTTTGTTTTCTAATGCTCCTGTGAAGCATCTTTGGACTTTAATTACATTAAAAATGGTTGCTGATGGAAGAAGCCTCTGCTTTCAGTTATTTCACTAAAGGCTGTTTTTGAACCTTGAGGGATAACTTGCTTTGGTTGCTGTCCGTATTCACAAATAAGGAGCCTGAGATAGTCTACCTTTGATGTGCTGGGTGAAATCACAATGTAGCATGCCACCATTCGCAATTTAGTTTTTCAAATGGTTTATTATGAGATAACTAATGATTTATTCTTTTTTAGTGATGCACATGGAAGACAGTGATGCTGAGAGGTATAGAATTGCATTTTACTTATTATGCATTTTTGAACTTGTTAAATTTTTTAACAATGTATGGACCGTGTGCTTTATATTTTAATGTAGCTTCTGCTTTTAAGGGCAAATGTTTGAGTCAAAAATTGAGACTGGTTTGTATTTTCTCATGTGGTAGTGCTATGATATAGGAGCTTAGTTACAGTTGGAGACTGTTCAGTCTTTCAAGTCTGTACCGTTATTCATTTAAAATGTGGCTGATCTTAACGTGAACTTCCATATTTCCAGAATTCTTAATATGATCTAGCATTGATTTTGAAATGTTCAATTCATTCCAAGCCTCAACAGATTGTTGGGGGAAGAGTTTGTTAATCAGTGATCTTTTTGAGGAAATGCTGCCTAACAGCAGCACTGAATGGCACAGTTGTTTTTCACAGGTACAACCTCTTGTCCTGATTTCCCCACTCGGAGAAAATAGTTTCTTTCCATACTATTGATTATCTTGTACAGTTCAAACAGGCCACAATACTGTGTACGAAACAAGTACAACTGGATAGTACTACCTGTTCTCATAAGTTAACCCTTTTGGTCTGTCTTTCTGATGAATCTGTGCTGCATCACCTCCCACCTTATGAACTGCTATTTTATATTGTACTGTATTGTGTTCTGGACTTGCAAACATATCAATTTATGAATGAAATCACTTGAGCTTGGCCCTGCCTGGATTATTGTGAAAGTGTTGGAACCCATTATAACAGAGCTCTTAACAATACAATTTTATAAAACCATAACATGAGCAGTCAGTATGGCTTTACAAAAAAGGAATTGAGTTTGAATTTTTTTTTAGTCTTTTTAAGGATGTAGACTGAATAAATGGGAACCAGGGAGTGTACTACTTGCAGTGCTCCAACAAGGCTTAAAAGCTTGGAGGAATGATACCTCATCTTTCACATGGGGACCCTACAGCCTTCAGGACTTAACATAGAGCGTAACAATGTTAAAGCATGAACACCACCTATGTCTATTGCCCACTCCTACACCAAAGTCCTGCCATGAAATAGGTTGCTTTAAGTACAGCCAGTCCATTTTCAACTACTCATAATATACGTTATTACCTACTTGGCGGTCTCTTTTTTTTTCTCTCTCTCTCTGACCTATTTCTGCATCATCTGCTCACTCCTTTTGTTGTTTTCTCTCCACTTCCTATCATCAATATTAGTATCAACTTTTCCTAACTGCTGTCAGACGTGAAAAGGTTTACTGTGGTCGAAACGTTATATCTGTTTTCTCTTTACAGATGCTGCCAGATCTGCTGAGTTTTCCAGAAATTTCCGTTTTTGAATCGGGGGTATAGCCTATTTAGATTTCTAAATTACATTTGATCAGATGTCATTCAAGATGGAGTTTAGGGTAATACATTAGCATGAACAGAAGATTAATTAATGAACCAGAATTAGAGAGTAAGAATAAACATGGAATTTTCAAGTTGGCAGGCTGTAAATATTGGATTAGTGCTGGGGCCTCCATTATTTCCAACCTCAATTAATGAGTCAGATTTTCCCAACCCTACAGTGGGATACAGTGAACTTTGATTACTGTTGCATGTTGGCACACTAATGTAGCCCTGGCACATTGCCTGGAAAGTTTAAACTACTTCAGACATTATGCAAATGTCATTTACACTGATCATAGATCAGAGACTTGGGCACTTACCCTAGAAACATTACACTATTTAATCTCGAGCATAACCCAATGATGAACAGCATGACTGCACTCTCCACCACAGCCCAATCTAAGGACTTGTCCCATGATCCACCAAAAACTCATCCTGTCCCACCACTTGTTGTCTTACCCCCTTACTTGCTCAGTCACCTCCTTGAGACCTTTAAAACCTTGCATGAATACAGCAGCTGATTTTGTGAAAAAAGGGAGTTTGTACTATATATTATTTCCCCTACCCTTTCACCAGTTTGTTCCAGAATTGCATCAGCAAGGCTTTATTGTTGCAGCCAAGATTGGAATATCTGGTTGAAAGTATGGGAGAAAAAAAGCAGTGATGATCTCTGCAGGTATGCATGGCAGCATTGTTGGTGATCAGAAGACTTTAATAAAGTGATCAAGTAGTATTTAACTATGCTTACTGTTGGCACAAAACTAAATGGGAATGTAGGCTATAACACAGGCTATGCAGTGAGGAAGCAAAATATTGTATAATTTGAAAGGATGGATACTGTTCTCTGCAACTGAGCATGAGTCCAAAGGCTCTGCTGCTTGATGCTATGGTTGAGGACAACACCTCAGGGTTGGACTGGAACTTGGAGAGGAAGAGAAAGATCCCATCATCAACATTGGTACCTGTGACATTGATAGAACAAGAAAGGAGAATTTGAACAGTTAGGAGCTAAATTAAAAAGCAGATATCATCAAGATGATCCGGCGACACAGTGGCTCAGTGGTTGGCACTGCTCCCTCACAGCGCCAGGGACCCAGGTTCAATTCCATCCTCTGGCAACTGTCTGTTTGTGAAGTCTGTAAATTCTCCTCATGCCTGCATGGGTTTCCTCCCACAATCCAAAGATGTGCAGGTTAGGTGAATTGGCCACACTAAATTGCCCATAGTGTTCAGGGATGCCTAGGTTAGGTGCATTAGTCAGGGGTAAATATAGGGGAATGAGTCTGGGTGGGTTACTCTTCAGAGGGTTGGTGTGGACTTGTTGGGCAGAAGGCCCTGCTTCCACACTGTAGGGATTCTATACAAAAAAATGATCCCGGGATTACTATCTGAGTCAAGGGCAAACTGGCATAGGGTAAATAAAATCAAGAAGTTAAACGTGTGGCTTAAAGATGTGTGGCAGGAGGAATAGGTTTCAATTCAGGGGCACTAAGCGCAGTACTGAGGTAGAAGGGAATTATTCCAGTGGAATGGGCTTGACTTGAATCATGTTGGGGCCAGAATACTGGCAAATCTAGGGCTGTAGAGAAGAGCAGATTCAGGAGAGGGGTTGCGAAGACCTTACATTATTTATCTACCTACTTTATTCTTTAGAGTTCAGAAGACTAAGACTTGACCGTATTGAAACGTACATGATTCTAAGGGACCTAAGATGTTTCCACTGGTGGTATAATCTCAAACTAAAGGACATTGTTATGGAACCATGGCATCTCCCTGCAGTCTCTATCACAGTTTACATCTTAAAAGTAAAGTACAAAGGAATCTCTTTTCCCAGAGGGTAATGAATGTCTTGAATTCTATACATTAACAGCATACTGGAGATTAAATCACTGAAAGTATTTTAAAATGATTCACTGTAATTTTGAATTATCAGTGAGTTGAGGGCTATGAGGAGCTGCATGAAATAGGGTCAAGCCTGAGGCAGGTCAGCCATTATTTTGTTGAATGGTAGGGCAGGCCTGAGCAGCCAAATAACCTGCGCCTGCTCCTATTTCTTATTTTCTTAAGTTGTTCTATTCTTACAAAACAAAAGCATTTGGTGATATTGCAGGGCCCCTATTTAGGTAATGATAACCAGAGTGGGATAGGAAGGGGCAGAGTGTACAAACACAAAAATAAGCAGGAAATAGGATCAAAGGTCAGGGACTGGGATGAAGCAAGAATGGTGAATAGGGCAAAGTAAGTGGTTCTTTACTTAAATGTATGCAGTATCCAGAATAAAATAAATGAATTAACGGAACAAATAGGGCTTAATATATATGTTCTTAAGCCATTATGGTAGCATAGTTACACGGAAATCAAAACTGGGAACTAAATAGTCAAGGGCATCTGACTTTTGAAAAGGGTAGTGGAGTAGTTTTGATAGTATGAGATGGTTAAGTATGATGCCAAGAATTGATCTTGGACTGGAAGATGTTGAATTTGTATGAGTAGAAATAAGAGCTAACAAGAGAAAGAAGACACTATAAGAGTAGCCACATGACTAAATCTCCTGGTCCCAATGGGCTACATCCTAGAGTTCTGAGGGAGGTGGCTGAGGAAATAGGGGCATTGGTTGAGATCTTTCCCTGACTCCAGTGACCTTTGAAAGCCCTGGCTGATTGGAAGATCACTGTTGTAACCCCCTTGTTCAAGAAAGAATCAAGACAAAAGATGGAAAATTATAGGCCAATTAGCCTAACCTTGGTTGTTGGTAAAATTCTAGAATCCATCATTAAGGATGAGGTTTCTAAATTCTTGGAAGAGCAGGGTTGGATTAGAACAAGTCAACATGGATTTAGTAAGGGGTGGTCGTGCCTGACAAACCTGTTGGAGTTCTTTGAAGAGGTGACAAGTAGGTTAGACCAGGGAAACCCTGTGGATGTGGTCTATCTAGACTTCCAAAAGGCCTTTGATAAGGTGCCACACGGGAGGCTGCTGAGTAAGGTGAGGGCTCATGGTGTTCGAGGTGAGCTACTGGTATGGATTGAGGATTGGCTGTCTGACAGAAGGGCAGAGAATTGGGATAAAAGGTTCTTTTTCAGAATGGCAACCAGTGACAAGCGGTGTCCCGCAGGGTTCAGTGTTGGGGCTGCAGCTGTTCACGTTATATATTAATGATCTGGATGAAGGGATTGGGGGCATTCTAGCAAAGTTTGCCGATGATGTGAAGTTAGGTGGACAGGCAGGTAGTACTGAGGAAGTGGGGAGGCTGCAGAAGGATCTAGACAGTTTGGGAGAGTGGTCCAGGAAATGGCTGATGGAATTCAATGTGAGCAAATGTGAGGTCTTGCACTTTTGGAAAAAAAGAATACAAGCATGGACTACTTTCTAACAGTGAGAAAATTCATAAAGCCAAAGTACAAAGGGATCTGGGAGTGCTAGTTGAGGATTCTCTAAAGGTAAACATGCAGGTTGAGTCCGTGATTAAGAAAGCGAATGCAATGTTGTCATTTATCTCAAGAGGGTTGGAATATAAAAGCTCCGTTGTGCTACTGAGACTTTATAAAGTTCTGGTTAGGCCCCATTTGGAGTACTGTGTCCAGTTTTGGTCCCCACACCTCAGGAAGGACATACTGTCACTGGAACGTGTCCAGCGGAGATTCACATGGATGATCCCTGGAATGGTAGGTCTAACATACGAGGAACGGCTGAGGATCCTGGGATTGTATTCATTGGAGTCTAGAAGATTAAGGAGAGATCTAACAGAAACTTACAAGATAATACATGGCTTGGAAAGGGTGGACGCTAGGAAATTGTTTCCGTTAGGCGAGGAGACTAGGACCCGTGGACACAGCCTTAGAATTAGTGAGGATAAATTCAGAACAGAAATGCGGAGACATTTCTTCAGCCAGAGAGTGGTGGGCCTGTGGAATTCATTGCCACAGAGTGCAGTGGAGGCTGGGACACTAAATGTCTTCAAGGCAGAGATTGATAAATTGTTGATGTCACCAAGGAATTAAGGACTACGGGGAGAAAGGGGGTAAGTGGAGTTGAAATGTCCATCAGCCGTGGTTGAATGGCTGAGTGGACTCAATGGGCCGAATGGCCTTACTTCCACTCCTATGTCTTATGGTCTTGAGACTGTATAAATTGTACAGGGCAGTTTCATGGAACAATATGTTGTCGAGCCAACCAGAGATCAGGCTATTTTTAGATCTGGTAATGTGTAATGAGGCAGGTTTAATAAATTATACAATGAAAAAGTGCAGGTACAACAAGCAATTAAGAAGGCATAATATTGCAAAGGAATTGGAGTATAAGGATAAGAAAATCTTGCTACAATTATATGGAGCTTTGGTGAGACTGCACCAAGCATAGGTAAAATATCAATTTCTTGCAATAGATGTGGTATAGTAAATATTTAGTTTGGTTACTAGGATGACAGAGTTGCTTATGATGAGAAGCTGTCTATAGTATGGAAGAATGAGAAGTGATCTAATTGAAACTTAGAAAATTCTGAATGGACTTGATTAGACGTTGAAAGATTTTTTTTCCCTGGGTGGAGAATTTAGAACACATAATCGCTGTCTCTAAAAAAGAAATTGAGATATTGGGACTGAGATGAGTGGAAATCTTTAGAATTCTCCAATTCAGGTGGCTGTAGAAACTGTACCATTGTCTGAGACAGAGATGGACAGATTTTTTGGTGCCTCTAGAATTAAGGGCTGTAAGGAGTGGGTCAGCACGTCAAGTTGATTGTAGAGCAGGCTTGAAGGTCTGTGTGGTGTCTGTTTATATTTGTGTTCCTAAGGTTGTATTCTACCCAAGTTGAGATACCAAGAACCAAAATGCAGCACTGCAGATGTGATTGAATCAGAACTTTAATCACTTTCACCTCTTTGGCTTTTTACCTGAAGTTGATTGGAATACACCATTCCATTAATGTAGTAACTTATACTGTCCATTAGTTCAGAGTATTTGCGAAGTTCACTAGTTCTGAATCCACTAATTCCACTGGTTTTCAATGATTTCTTTATTTGGACCTTTTTTTTGTCTCAACTGCTGTCCAGTTCCTGTCATCTTGCCATTTAGAGAAAACACCAATTTCCTTCCTGTAACTGTGAACAGATGACCTACACTTGCCCATATTAAATTCCATGTGCTATAATTTTGCTGGCTCACTTAATTTGTCAATGTTCCCTTGCAACTTTAACTTCAATTTGCAGTATTTACTTTGTGTAACTTAGAAGTAGACCTGTTTTTATAGCCACCTTTCCTGCATTAAGTCATTTGGAGTCGAGGCTCCAATCAATATTTCTATATGTTGACCAAATCCTGCCAATTGAAATGCGTAACTAAAATAACTCTACAAAGGCCAGTGTCCCATCACAAAGTCACCATTTATTTACACACTACATGACACTGACTCAACTAGCTCAGAGTTGGCTCCTAGACTAATCAGGACTCTTAACACTCCTGTTTATATCTGTTAGCCAGCTCTCCTTGATTTAGACCAGGTTAACAGCTCCAGTCAGGGAATTCATATTCTGACGTCCACCTGACTGAACTTGTTCCAATCACTACATTAACCATATCTCAGTTTTCTTCATCAATTCCACACTCATCTCGTGGTTGTCTCATATTCATTCTCTGGGGTGTCATAGATTAAAGTACATGGAATGAATATATAGCATTTCCTGTGCACTTAAGTTTGTACCTTTTGTTAGCTCCAAAACAGTTATAACCGATCAAAGTATTTGAAATCCCATTGACTAAAGGTTGAGAAAAGACTTTAACATTTTCTGTGCATTTGTTTTTGATTCCCCTATTGTTGAAGAAACTTAGTTGCAGCCGAATTTAGATTCAAGTTATTTTGCCATGGTTTTTTGGGGATTGGGTTTGTGAATGGGCACATTGGCTTGGCCAGTGCTAAGTCCTGTGGGTTATGCTTGGGGAAGAAATGTTTTGGATGGAATGTTTTTGATGTTTGTCTCATTTGCAGTAATCCCGTTTGTGTGATTGTGAATTTTTTTTATTTTGCCAAAAAGCTGATTATATATGCTGCTTTACACAAATCTAGAAAACATTGCTTTTGTCATATCTCATTCTGCATGTTTTCTCTAGTACCCATTCAGGGGAATTTGCTATTAACATCTTTGAAGCTTGTATGTTTCTGTTTAATACTTAACTTTTGCTTCTCTGTAAAGAGAAATGTTCTAAACAATTTGCCAAAGGTCTTGTGCCTGAGAAATGTGGGTCACTAATTATAAAACTCAGCAGGTCTAGCAGCATCTTTGGAGAGAAAAACCGGGTTATTATCAAAGAACTGTTCCAATGAAGAGACATTTTGTGAAAAATGAGGTTAAAGTTGAGTGGAAAATGAGTCCTAGTGGAATGGTTCATTACCTTTGCAACATTAACCGTGTCTTTGTCAATCCAAAAATACTGCCAGACATGGAGTTTCCCTAGCAGGTTCTGTTTATATTTCAGATTTTCAGCATTAGCAGCATTTTGACTTTATTTGAAAATATTTGGTTTAATAAACATTGCTACAATTTGATTCTTATCCAAAATCCTCTTTTGAGGAAAGAAATTAGTCCTAATTCATAAATGGTTTGCAGTCCCCACTTCTCAGTCCGGCCCAAATTGTAAACAGTACCCATTTACTCTGCTAGTGATGATGTGGGGCACAAAATATTAGACTGAGTCCTTGATCTTCGCTCTGCTGAATTACTGTAGTTTGTTATGCTTACCCTTCCTCTATTTAGAATGTGTTTGTAAGTGATTTTTAGTTTTGATGACATTCTGACACATAATGGTTATTTCTTCCCGTGCAGCTGGGGACTTGTTCACCCAAAACTGCTCAGCGTACCTGAACTTTGTCACAGAATGGCAGACCTTTCACTCAGTGCAGAGAGGTTTTTGAAGAATTTGTACCATTTTAAAAAACAAAATCCTGGTAAGGTAAGAGCTTTGAACAAAGTATCGGGTTACTGGAATTTCTTGAGTTAAATATGTGAGTATTTATTTTAGGGGAGGCTAAGGTCTAGCAGTATTATCGCTAGACTACTAATCTAGAAACTCAGCCAATGTCCTGGGGACGCAGGTTCAAATCCTGACGCAGCAGGATTTGAATTCAATAAGGATTTGGAATTAAGAGTCTAATGATGATCATGAATCCACTTACGGTCATGGGGCCAACACAATAGATTTGCTATCCTATGTGGTCTGGCTTACATGTAACTCTAGACCCCCACACGATATGGTTGACCCTGAACTGCCCTCTGAAATGGCCTAGCAAACCACTCTGCTCAAGGGCAGTTGGTGACAGGCAATAAATACTGACCAGCCAGCAATGCCCACGTCCCACAAGTGAATTAAAAAATCCACCGAAGTCAGGCAATGGCCTACTGGTATTATCGCTGGATTAACAATCTAGATACGCATGTATTGTTCTGCGGACCTAGGTTCAAATCCCATCATGGCAGATGGTGGAATTTGAATTCAATAAGAATTTGGAATTAAGAGTCCAGTGATGATTATGGAACCATTGTCAATTGTTGGTTAAAATCTGTCTGTTCACAAATAAAGGAAACTGCTATCCTTACCTGGTCTTCCCTACATGTGACTCTAGACCCACAACAAAGTGGATGACTCTTAACTGCCCCCTGGCAGTTAGGGATGAGCAGTAAGTGCTGGCCTGGCCAGGGACACCCACACAGTGAAACAGCATGCAAAAGCTGGTACACATTTGTTAAAATGATGAACTTTTGGAATCTATTATGTTGGCCCCATTGCCTTCCATAAATTTGAAATATTATTTTAGCAAACATTCTACTGTTTTATGGAAGTGTATTAAAGAGTTTTAAATTCCTCAATCAGCTGAATTACAATCCTTTCAAAGTTGTTCTTAGGTAACATTCCTTTTTAAATATTTGGTCATTGGTTCCAATGCAATTAATTGTGGTTGTGTGTCAAGTCATCAGGACATGTGGTGGGTGAGAGATGAAACAAGTGGCATTAGGAGTAAAGGTAGGAAGGTAAGAGATTGTTGAAGTGATTGGGTGAAAGGCTTGGAGAGTTTGGGGTAGAGGTTCGGGGTAAGAGTGTGTTAAAGTGACAGCTCTGATATAAACTCTTCAGGATGTTAGATTTAATACAGACCCAAACCTCTGGTGCCTGAACTGTTGTTATGCATCACTGGGAATCTCATAATACTACTGATGTAGGAATCATTCCAAAACTCTCCAGGAACTTGACCCTTTTAGGAAAGTAGCTTTATATGCAAGGTTTGAATTAATTGTGTCTGAATTGTTTTCTTCAGTTTTGTCTTCTGGTGTGTGGTGCGTTCACATTCCTGGCTGTAATTGGACGCTACATTCCTGGTCTCTTCCTGTCTTACATCAGTTGTAAGTGCTGTTTTAAAACATCTGACTTGTATATAAGTTGGTCCTGTATAAAATATATTTTCAAATAACTTGCAAATAACCTTACTACTGTAGGTCTGTATTCTGATCTGTGCTGAGTTTAGGAACTAATGTTATGACTGATAGCTGAAATACTTGCATAAGTTCTTCATTGGTTTTATTGCGTTCAGCCTCATGCTTAATTCTTTTTACATCTACAAGTGGCCTCTTCACCCTGCATCAATAACCATCAAAGCAAAGTGTGAAAGAAACAGTTGACTGGATCTGTTATGACTTCTTTGAGAAGTTGACTATTCAACAGCTGGTGCATGACCCATAATGGGTTATGAATGGGTCAGTGACCCATAAACAAAAGCAATCACAAATCATTTTTACAGCTACAGTTAGACCTGCATTCAAAGGTGTCAAGCACTCCTACTGTTCTTGTTTGGTGCCATAAACCACATTGGTGAGTGGTGGCAGTGAAGGGAGTGGGCAATGTGACTGGCCATAGGTTCAGGAGCAAGGTAGGAAATTAAGTTGATTGAAAAGAAAGGCCGATATACATTTATTCTCTTTTTCACCACCTCGTAGTACTTTAAAATGAATTAAATGTATTTTTAGTCACTGTTACAATGTAGGAAATGCAGTAGATAGTTCATGTTCAGCAAACTCCCATTAACAAACATGTGTAATGACCAGAAAATTGGGTATTGATTGTCAGATAAATACTCGTCAAGATTTCAGGGATAACTCCCCTGCTCATCTTCAGTACTAACCCACAGGATCTTTTAAGCCTTCCTGAAAGGGATGATTGGGCCTCTGTTTAATGTTTTATCTGAAATCTTTGACAGGGCTGATGTCTGCAGTACTGCATTGGATTGTCAACCTTCATTTTTAAATCAAATCTTGGAGTGGGAGTGGGACTTCAAACCAGAACCTTGTTCACAGACAAGATTGATACCAACTGAACCACACCTGTCAGGCTATCTGAGTTCTACCTCATTACTCAACAGTTTAAGACATATCTGATGTCAGCAGACCAAATAGCTGATCAAAATTGATCTCCATGAAGGACTGAAGGAGCTGAGCTTTATCTGAGGGTATAATGAAGTGCGATGTTCAGGAGCTTTATTTCTGCTGTTGTGATTTAAAACCAAATCTTTGTTTAAAATACTGGTTTCAGTAGTGTGAATTATAGTGGGACGGCAAGTGCCAATTACAGTGATTTGTTACGTATCAAATTGTAAAGATGTATTTTCTACTTTTGCTCCACACATTATCCATGTTACATGTCAAGATAATTATCTTGAACAATTGTATGTTACAAAAGCAGGGAAATTTTCTCAGTTTATGAATACCTTTATTCATGTCAATTGGATGTCAAGAGATTTGATGTTAAAAACACTTGTTCCCACACACTTTCCTACTGCTGAATCCAGAAAGAATACTTGATAACTTGATTGACTTTCAAGATGTCCCTGCTGTGGTTTGTCACTCATTTTATTTACCAATGTTTTCCTTTCTTAGTAATTGGTATACTGTTCTGGCCCCTGGCTAGTTATCACCAACTGGGGCTAAAGATTAATGCCAGAATTGAACCTGTGCTTAAGCGGCTGGATTTCAGCATGAAGGGATACATGTTGGCAAAACAGCAGGAAAGACAGTGTGAGTAACTCGGAGAGATAATGAAATTAACTCTGATTTGACATGCCTTTAATTTCTATCTGATTGAACCTCTAGTTTATTTTATGAAAACTAATATAGATTAGGATTAAGTGTAGCATATCAGAGCTATTGTTAATTGCTTTTATTTTGGCACATTATACAAGGAGTTAACTTGTATGAGTAAACCATGTTTTATGTCCTGGCTGAACATATAAACAAAATAGTTTGACTGAGCCTAGCCTAAGGGAGAGACCATGTCATTTAATTCGAGCTTGTGGTCTCTCATCACTAATAAATTTTGATTGTCGGCGTATTTGAATTAAAAACCATAAAATACAGGAGCAGAATAAGCCATTCAGCCAATTGGGTTTGCCCAGCCATTCAATCATGGCTGATATGCTTCTTAACCCCACTCTCCTGCCTTCTCCCAGTAACCCTTGATCCTTTTGTAATCAAGAAAATGTCCCCCCGTCCCCCTCTCCCAAAGATACTCAATGACTTGGCACCCACAGTCTTCTGCAATCATATGTTCCACAGATTCACACCCTCTGGCTAAAGAGATTTTTCTTCATTTCATTTCTAAAGGGTCATCCCTTCACTCTTGAGGATTTATCCTCAGGTCCTAGTTTCTTCTACTAATGGAACCATCTTCTCCATGTCCACTCTATCTAGGTTTCTCTGTTTTCTGTAAGTTTCAATCAGATCCCCCTCATCCTTAGCTCCATTGAGTACAGACCCTTGTATGACAAACCCTTCATTTCTGGCTTCATTCTTGTAAGCCTTCTCTGGACCCCAACCAAGGCCACAGCATCCTTACAGACATGGCTCAAAACTGTTCGTGATCTTCCAAATGTAGTCCTAACTGCTAACTGAACCTGCATGTTAACCATATCAGAATCCTGAAAGAGAACTAAGTCTGTTTGTGCTTCAGATTTTTGCAGTATTTTCTCCACTTGAAAAGTTGTCTATGTCTCCCTTCTGACCAAAGTGCATAACCTCCTGCTTTCTCACATTGTATTACATCTGGAACTTCTTTGCTCACTCCTCTAGCCTGTCCAAATCCTTCTGCAGCCTCCCTGCTTCCTTAGTGTCATTCACAAACATAGCAACAATGCCCTCAGTTTCTTTGTCCAGATCATTCATGTATAATATAAATAGTTGAGGTCCCAACATTGACCCCTGCAGAACTCCATTAATCAATGGCTGCTGTCATGAAAAAGACCCCTTTATCCCCAGTATCTTTTGCTAGTCAATCAGTCTTCTTTCTGAGCAAGTACTTTGTCCCTAATACTATGGACTCTTGTTTTATTTAGCAGCATCCTGCGCGACACCTTGTCAAAGGTATTCTGAAATCCAAATAGATCACATCCGTTGGCTCTCCTTTGTCTCACTTGTTCATTATCTCAAAGAATTCTAACAGATTTGTCAGGCAAGGCCTCCCCTTGAAGCTATGATGTCTCAACCCTATTTTACCACACGGTTCCAAGTATTCTGCAATCTTGTCCTTAATAATGGACTCTCAACTCTTACCAATGACTGAAATCAGGCTAACTAGCCTATAATTTCCCATCTCCTGTTACGTGAACCATTTTCCAGCCCTCTGGGACTCTCCCTAACTCCAGTGATTCCTGAAAGATCACCACTACCTCCACAATCTTCTCCCCTATTCCCTTAAGAAGACTGACATATTGACCATCTGCTCCAGCTAATTTAACAGCCTTCAAACTTTTCAGGTTCCCCAGCAACCTTTTCTTAGTGATGGCTGCTATACACACTTCTGCCCCCTCACTCTCTGGTGCCTACCACTGTGAAGTCTGATGTAAACTATCTATTCAGTTCCTCTGGCATTTCTTTATTCATAGAAAATGGAACAGTACCGCAGAAGAACAGGTGCTTCCCCACATTTGTGCTGACCACAATGCAATTCTAGACTAATCCCATCTGCTTGCACATGGTCTATACCCCTCTATTCCCTGCCTGTTCATATGTCAGTCTAAACGCCTCTTAAACATTATCGTATTTGCTTGTACCACTTTCCATTAGTACTTCACCAGACTTGTTTTCCAGTAGTCCAATGTCCACTCTTGCTTCTCTCTTACCTTTTCATGTTTTGAAAAAAGCTCCTGCAATCTTCTTTTGTTACGAGCTAGCTTACTCTGAAATTTTATCATCTTCCCTCTTTTTTGCTTTTTTAGTTGTCCTCTATTTTTTTTAAGAGGCTTCCCACTAATCTTCACCACATTGTATGTTTTTGTTTTGCTTTCATGCTGTCCCTAACTTGTTAGCTATAGTTGCCTCATCCTCCCTTAGCGTGTTTCTCCTTCCTTGGGATGAATTTCTGCTGTGCCTCCTGGATTACCCCTCATAAGCTCGTGCTGCTGCTCAGTCTTCCCCACTAGGCTTCACTTCCACTCCACTCTGACCATCTCTTCCCTCATGTTTTTTTGTAGTTACCTTCACTCAATTGTAAAACCATTACATCTGATTTCGGCTTCACCCTCCCGAACTGCAGGATGATTCTGTCGTCTTATCGTTGCTGCCCCCCAGGGATCCTTCACCTTAACCTCCCTAATGAGAATTGCCTGTTCTGTAATTGACTGCCACAAGTTGATCCAAAAATATCTTGTACACATTCCATAAATTTCTTTTCTTATGATCTGTTACCAACCTGATTTTCCCAGTACACCTGCATATTGATGATTGTAATAGTGCCTTTCTTATGTGCCTTTTCTACCTCCTGATTTATTTTCTGCCCCACATTGTCACTGCCTATACATTACTCCTATCAGGGTCATTTTTTCTTTGTGATTTCTACTCTGCCTACATATTCTACACCTTCCTGCTCTATATCCTGTCTTGTTATCAATTTAATTTAATTTTTTACCAACAAGGCAACCCCAACTCCTCTGTCCATTTGGTTGTCCTTTCAATAGGACACAAATCCTTGGGATATTTAGTTCCCAGCCCCCCTCTCCTTGCAGCCATATCCCACATCATCCCAGTCCACAAGATCATACCCGCCAATTTCAAACCACTACAAGCTCATTTACCTCGTTTTGTAACAGTGTGCATTTTAAATCTCAGTCCTGCATTGACTACACTTAACACCACCCCTTCCCCCCCCCCCCCCAACCTTTTCATAGTTGTCCCCTTATCTGCTGTGCCTTAGCTTGATGTTAGATTCCTGATTGCTTCCGTATTTTGTCTCCTATTAATTGTCCCATTGATAGCAAGACAGGATATAGAGCAGGAAGGTATAGAATATGTAGGCAGAGTAGAAATCACAAAGAAAAAATGACCCTGATAGGAGTAATGATGCAGCATGGGTCCATGAAGGGCAGGTCATGCTTCACAAATCTTTTTGAATTCTATGAAGACATTTCAAACAAGGAGAACAATGGGGATCCAGAGGATGTGGTGGTGTACCTAGATTTCCAAAAGGCCTTTGACAAGATGCCACACATCTGGTTGTTGCATAAGATAAGGATTCGTGGTGTTAGGGATAGAAGATTGGTTGACTGACAGGAAGCAGAGTGGGGTTAAATGAGTGCTATTCTGGCTGGCAATCAGTGACTACTGGTGTGCCTCTGGGATCTGTGTTGGGACCACAATTATATACAATTTATACAGATGATTTGGAGTTGGCAGAGGAATGTGAAACTTTGCAGAGGATCATAGATACATTGAGTGAATGGGCAAAGGTCTGGCAGATGGAATACAATGTTAGTGTGAAGTCATACATTTTGGTAGGAGTAACAGCAAAACAGATTATTACTTGAGTGGTAAAAAGTTGCAGCATGCTGATTTGCAGAGGGACCTGGGTGTCTTTGTGCATGAATCGCAGAAGGTCTGCAGGTCTAACAAGTAGTTCAGAAGGCAAATAGAATTTTGTCCTTCATTGCTAAAGGGGTTGAGTTTAAAATCTGAGAGGTAATGTTACAGCTGTACAAAGTGCTGGTGAGGCCACACCTGGAGTACTGTGTGCAGATTTAGTCTCCTTAATTTAGAAAGGATGTCCTGGCACTGGAGGGGGTGCAGAGGAGGTTCACTAGGTTGATTCTGGAGTTGAGGGGGTTGGCTCATGAAGAGAGACTGAGTAGATTGGGATTATATTCATTAGAATTCAGAAGAATGAGGAGGGATCTTATGGAAAAATAAAATTTATGAAGGGAATCAATAACATAGGTGAAACTATCTATTTCTATCAGTGGAAACATCCTAAGACCAGAGGGCACGGCCTCAAGATTAGAGGAAGCAGGTTGAGAACTGAACTGAGCAGGAACCTCTTCACCTAGAGGGTTGTTAATCTATGAAATTCTTCGGCCAGGGAAGTAGTTGATGCTACTTTAGTAATTGCTTTTAAAACTAAGGTAGGTACTTTTTTGAAAAATAAAGAAATTAAGGGATATGGTGAAAACGTGGGTAAGTGGAACTGAGTCCAGAAAAAGATTAGCTAGGATCTTATTGAGTGGCAGAGCAGGCTTGAAGGGCCAGATTACCTACTCCCGCTCCTTGTTCTTATGTTCTTATGTACCTGTTGTGGAAAATTTAATCACCTCTCCTGAGCCCTCCCAACATATGCCATAACAACTGGATCTCTTTTCTCTCTCCGCCCGCTCCCCCGCCCCCCCCCCCCCCCATCCCCCCCCCCCCCATCCCCTGACAATTACAGCTACTCCACCTGCTTACACTTTGAGGGTATCAACTACCGTTGTTCCAGTTGGCTCTTGTGGATGAAGTCAATAAAGAATCCGCTGATGCCTTAGTAGACCTCTTTTGACTAAATCACTGTATATTTTCTGCTAAATTCAGGAAATGGCCAAAGGTGTGACTGGTCGTTTCTTTTTTTAAAAAAAGTTACTGCTACAAGTTTTGTTCTTTTGCTGTTGATTAATTGTCAAAACAATTTAATCACAGGACTGGGTCTGCATATGATAGCCTATATCCTCCTGAAGATCAGTACTTCACATGTTAAAACTAGTAACCACAATAGTTTTGTACAGTTGTTGGTTTTAAGAATACAGCTAGTTAATTAGCAAATATGAATTCAGTAACGAACAGCCAAATTGACCTCATGTAAGAGACAATGATTTTTGAGAAAAGATTAGCAAGATTAACCTTGGAATATTGCATTCAATTCTGGTCTCACTGTTGTGAAACTTGAAAGCATTCAGAAAAGATTTACAAGGATTTTTCCAAGGTTGGAAGATTGAATAGGCTGGGGTTATTTTCCCTGGGGTGTTGGAGGCTGAGAGGTGACCTTATAGAAGTTTATAAAATCATGAGGGGCATAGTTAGTGTGAATAGCCAAGCTCTTTTCCACAGTAGGGGACTCCAAAACTAGACAGCATTGGATTACAGTGAGAGGGGAAAGATTTAAAAGGGACCTAAGGGGCAGCATTTTCACACAGAGGATGGTGCGTGTATGGAAAGAGCCACCAGAGGAAGTGGTGGAGTCTGTGCAGTTGCAACATTTAAAAGTCGTCTGGATGGTTTGGAGGGATATGCACCGGGTGCTGACAGATGGGAGTAGATTGGGTTGGGATATCTGGTCAGCATGGATGAGTTGACCGAAGGGTCTGTTTCGGTGCTGTACATCTCTATGACTCTACTTGCACTCTACAATGAATTGCTGCTTCTTTATAGTTAATGGACCATAATTTGCTGGAAAAACAATATCAAGTTTAGTGTGCTTACCCATTGGTATTGCATCAATCATCCAGCAATTTGTAGTAAGGAAAAGAAGCACTGCAAAATGCAAAAGTTAGCCTGATGCTAAAGTTAGCTTTTCTTGAAGCTCTTTTTTTTGTTGAAAAATGCTCAATGTCCATTTTAATTAGTAATCATTTTAGAAAGATTGGACTGATTCATTTGTATAAGCACCTTTTTTTTAGTTAGATTTGCATTCCTGCAATTTCGTTCAACCCCTCTGGCCCAGAGAGGAAACTCTGGAGTTTCACTTCTGCAGAGGTAAATATTTTTGAAGAGATTTTTTAGCATTATCTTTCCTTTCCTTTCAACATTTGTTTCTTCATCTTTTTATTTCTTATCTGTGCCTGATTTAAGTTCACTATTTCCTGTACTATTTATTGCTGTACTGATCCCTTAAGTCTTATTAGTTGCTCAGATGTTGATGTTGATATTTTTTAATTAAGATCCAAGATGCCCTTTTCTAAGCCGATTAGCAAAATTTTCTTGAGCTCAGTACTGGAGGTGGGTCTGGGGTATAACGAATAATACAAGATGTGGGATGCTACAGTGGAATCACTATAGCAAATTAAATGCAATGGAGATGGAGGAGCAGCTCTGTGTGGCCATTATTTAACCGTAGAATCTTTTCCTTGGCTTGCTTCAGTACGTCGCCGAGCACCAGCTGTCAGAACTGCAGATGATGGAAGTGACAGTGAAGCTGAATTAGCTGCCTTCTGCCCTAAGGTACTGATCATGCTGTTTTTCTGTTGGCATTGTTGAGTGTACGAGTGACTCATACTCACCTCTTATGCTAACCTTGGTCTGCCAGTATTGTTAATTCTCAGATGCCTGCTTACTCTTTCTTGGCAAGGCCTCTTCCACAATGCATGCTCTCATTATCTCACCAATTTATAAAATTTTAAACAATCTAAAGTGCACTCTGTGTATCGGTGTAACGTTTGAAATAGATTGGTTGAAGTTTTAAGTTGTTAATTATCCTTAGTGTTTGAGCTTTCTAAAGATTTCTGTTTTCTTCTTGTTCATTCAGATTTAGTTGCATTTTATTGTGAAATCTATAATCATCATCTTGTGTGATTTTTATGTGAATTTGTCTAAAATCAACAAATTATAGTTCCCTTTATTTAGAATCTAAATCTTAACAATGAGTGTATGAGGTGTAACTTGGCAAGAATTAAGTGGGAAACCTTATCAGAAGGGTTGAAGGCAGATAGGCAATAATTCATATTTATGAACTGCATGAATTATAAAAATAATTCATTCTTATTTGTTGCAAAATTCATCATGCACAAAGGGAATTAGTGGTAGTTTTAGATCCAAAGAGAGGAAACACAAAGTTGCCAGGCAAAAGAGGAAGCCTGAGGACTGGGACCGTTTTAGAATTCCACAAAAAGGGCATAAAGTTTGATCGAGAGGGGAAGTTACAGTATGGAAATAAAGCAAGGAACATGAAAACTGATTTTAATAACTTGTGTGAATACATGAGGGGAAAAAGATTAAAAATATAGGTCTCTTACAGTCAAAAGCCAGGGAAATTATAATCGGGAATTTTAAGAAAGCAAAATAATTGAACACATCTTTGGTCTTCAGCAAAGAGCCTCCCAGAAATGAGGGAACCAAGGGTCTAGTGAGAGGGTGGAATTTTTTTTTAAATGAATAATACTAACAAAATGGTGCTGGGGAAATTTTAATGGGGTTTAAAGCTGACAAACCACAGAGCTTGATTACCTATATCCCAGATTACTAAAGGAAATGTCCCTGTAAATATTTATTGCATAGGTGATCACCTTCCAAAATTCTCTAGACTCTGGAGCAGTTCCTAGAGTTTGGAGGGTGGCAAATATAACCCTATCGATTTAAAACGGGTTGTAGACTTTTTTTAAAAAAATTAAGATTGAAAGCGGAAATTGCTGGGAAAACTCATCAAATATAGTAACATCCGTGGAAGGAAAGCAGAGTTAACATTTTGTGTCCAGTGACCCTGCTTTGTTTTCTGCTTGGGGCGGACCCTGCGGCCTTCAGGATTCTGTGTAGAGTTACATAATTTCAGGGTCTGAGCACCTTCCCCCATGTCCTTAGCCCAACTCCCACACACCAGGCCTTGTCATTACATGGGCTGCTACTATGACCATCTGATTGTCAGCCAGTAATGGCCCCATTTAGCAGCTATTGATTTTCCCAAGCTGACCTCAACTATTTTTCTCTCTCTGTCTAGGCTTTATCTCCACCTATCATTTACTCCTCCCATCCCACCTTCAATGTATAAATCAAACTTCTCCTAGGTTCAATCAATTCTGAAGAAGGGTCACTGGTCTCCAAATGTTTTATCTCCCCAGACATGAGTTTTTCCAGCAATTTGTTTTCTTTCCTAATTTCTAACATGCACAATATTTGTTTAGAATTACAGACCAGTTGGCATAACATCAGAAGTGGAGGAAATGCTATACTCCATTATAAAAGATGCGATAACAGAACATTTAGAAAACATTTAATGGGATTGGACAAAGCCAGTGTGGATTTATGAAAGGCAAATCATGCTTAACAAATCTACTAGTGGTTTGTTTGAGAATGTAACTGGTAGAATAAACAGGGGAAAACCAGTGAAAGTGGTGTGTTTGGATTTTCAGAAGGCTTTCGATAAGGTTGTTTGATAAGAGGTTCGTGAGCAAGCTTAACACATGTAGGACAGGGTTGATGTGGCATGGATTGAGCATTAATAACAGATTGGAAGTTCGTGGGCTCTTTTCATGTGGCAAATGTTGGCAAGTGGGGTAACTCGATCAATGCTTGGGTCCCAGCTATTCATGAAACATACAAATGACCTGAATAAGGCAACTAAATGTAACATTTCCAAGTTTCCTGATGACACACAAACCTGGGTGGGGTTGTGAGGAGGATGCAGAGAGACTTTTTGAGGTGAGTGAATAATCACATGACAGATGTAGTACAGCTTGGCTAAACGTGAAGTTATACACTTCAGTATAGAAATGAGAAAGGCAAGAGTGTTACTTAAATGGTTACTTACATTGGGAAATTAAGATGTATAAAGGAATCTGAGTGCCCTACACCAGTCAAAAAAAGTAAACAGGGATGTGCAACAGCAGTTAGGAGCACAAAATGGTATTGGCCTTCTTTGCAAGAGGGTTTGAGTTGTGACGTAGTAATAGTTTGCTGTCGTTATACAGGGCTTTGGTGAGGCCACTTCTGAAGTATTATGTGCAGTTTTGGTCATCATATTTAAAGGATATACATCCCATGGCATACAACAGAGGTTCACCTGACTGATGCTGGGGATGACTGGACTGTCCTATGAAGAAAGATTTATTTGATTGGGCCTGTATTCTCTAGATTTAAAAAGAATGAGAGGGGATTTGATTAAAACATTTGAAATTTTAAAAGAACTGGACAGACTAAATCCAAGGAGAATGTTTTACCTTTTTTTTTTGGGGAGTCCCGAATCAGGGGACACAGTCTCTGGATACGAGAGGAGTCATTTAGGGCTGAAATGAAGAAATATTCTCCACTTAAAGGATAGTAAACCTACTGAATTCTCTATCGCAGAAGGGTGTGAAACTAAGTCACTGAATATATTCAACAAAGAGAAATATTTGGACTTTAAAGGCATCAAGACATATAGGTAGAAAGCAGGAATATGGCATAAAGTTAGAGCATCTGCCTTAATCCCATTGAATTGTGGAACAGACTTGTAAGGTCAAATGGTCTTCTGTTCCTAGTTTCTACGTTTTTCTAAAAATATCTCTTTTTCAATCCTCAGTGAATGGTTAAACTAGTGGGATGACAATTGTTTTGTCACTTGACTAGAAATCCAGAGATCCAAATAACATTCCAGGTTGGTGTGGACTTGTTGGGCTGAAGGGTCTGTTTCCACCTGATAGGGATTCTATGATGATTCCACAACAGATAGTGGAATTTGAATTTTTTTTTTTAAATCTGATTATGGCCATTGTTAATTGTTGTGAAAAGGAATCTGGTTCAGTAATGACCTTGTAGGGAAGGAAAATGGCTGTCTTTGTTCTGGCCTACGTATGATACCAAACTAACAGCTATGTGGCTGACTCTTAACTGCTCTCTGAAATCGCCTGTAAGACACTTTGTAGTATCAAACCACTAAAGAGTCTCAAAGGACTGAGATAGAATGGACCATCTGACTTTGTACTAGGCATTGGAAGAAAACAATGGCAAATTCAGCACTGTTGACCCTATATAGTCTACTTTACTATCATCAGGGATGAGTGCAAGAATTTTGAGCTGTTTCATGGTCTCGTCAAGCAACAACAAGCGTAATCATACTCATGCAATTGTATCATACAAACCATGTCCCAGGCACTGACATATTCATTCCAGGCAGAGGTGGCAGCATAGTAGTATACGATGGAAGGAACTAGCCTGGGAAGACTTGACATGGAATCCAGAGCTCAAGAAGTCTTGTGGAATCTGAAGTCTGAGGTGTCAAGTGAACAATCGATCTTGGCCTCCTCAGGAGATCATCAGAATTGCAGATGCCAGTTCTCAGTCAATTAAATGTACTTCATGTAGAATGAGGGGGCTATCTTGTATAATTCCTTCATAATTTTATATGCTTCTATAAGATAGAGAGGTTGGTTCCACTGGCGGATGAAACTAGAGCTAGGGGGCAGAGTCAAAGAAGGAGCAGCAGATTTAGGACCGAGTTGAGGAGGAACTTATTTTCCCAAAGAGTTGTGAATCTGTGGAATTCCCTGCCCAATGAAGCAGTTGAGGCTACTTGTTGAATATCTTTGCCTTAAAAACAGATTTTTGAACAGTAAAGGAAATAAGGGTTAAGTGGAATTAAGTCCTTGAAAAGATCTTATTGAATGGCGGAGCAGGCTGCATGGACCAGGTGGTCTACTCCTATTTCTTATGGTCTTGTGTTCATTGTAGCCTTGACTCGAACACACACAAAAGAGCTGAACCTGAGATGACAGTGACTGCCTTGACACAAAGATCAGAGGGGTCAAGGGTAAACAGAGAAAGAATAGGGTCTAATGGGGACCAAGGGTGCAGTCTATACATGGATCCAGAAGACATTGGTAGAGTGTTAAAATGAGTACTTCACATCTGTCTTCATTTTTGGGGAAAGAGAATGTAGGTACGGAATTCAGGAAGAGGGATTGAGAGTTTTTGAGAAGTTCGACACAGGGAGTGGGGATATATTGGAAGTTTTGGTGGGCTTAAAAAGTGGACAGATCCACAGGTATAGGTGAGTTTTATCTCTCATTGCTGTGAGAGAGGGAAAATGAAATTACAGGGGCTCTGATCCAAATTTTTAATTCCCCTTGCTCCAAGGGAGCTGCCAAAGGACTGGAGGACTGCTAACATGGTTCCACTTCTCACGAAGAGTGATAGAGAGGAACCATGGAATACAGGAAAGTGAGTCTCAAGTTCATAGTAATGGAACTGCTGGTGAAAATTCTGAAGGAAAGAATTAATCTCCACTTGTAGACGCAGGGTTTGATCAGGGGTGTTCATTGTGGTTTAGTCAGAGGGAGGACGTGCATAACAAATTTGATGGACAGAGTGTCCAGGAAACAGCTGTTCATCTTAATTGAAGAGTCACTAACAAGTAGCATAACTTTAAGGTGTTAGGCATGAAGTCAGGTATTTTGGGAACAGCGTTAATGTTTTACTAGTAGAGTTTCGGAGGCACAAGGTCATGCTACAGTTGTACAAAACTCTGGTGTAGCCGCATTTGGAGTATTGCATACATTTCTGCTCACTGCATATAGGAAGGCTGTGGAAGCTTTGGAAGGAGATTTACTAGGATGTTACCTGATATGGAGGGAAGGTCTGATGAGGAAAGGCTGAAGGACTTGGCATTGTTTTCATTAGAGGGAAGAAGATTGAGAGTTGACTTAGTTGAGATGTAAAAGATAATCAGAGGGTTAGATCGGGTGGACAGTGAGAGCCTTTTTCCTTGGATGGTGATGGTTAGCATGAGGGGACATAGCTTAAAATTAACGGGTGATAGATATTAGGACAGAAGTCAAAGGTAGTTTCTTCACTCAGTAGTAGGGGCATGGAACAACACTGCCTCTAACCATAGTGGACTCACCAACTTTAAGGGCATTTGAATGGTCATTGGATAAATATATTGATGAAAATGGAATTTTGTAGGATAGGTGGGCTTCAGATTGGTTCCACAGGTCGGTGCAATGTCGAGGGTCGAAGGGCCTGTACTGCACTGTAATGTTCTATGTTCTAGAATGACTATTTCTAACAAGAGGCAATCTAAGAGAATCTAACCATCGGTCTTTGACATTCCATGGCAAAATCCTCATTGATTTCCCACGATCAAAATACTCTGGTTTTAAAAACCTCTGACTTGCACTGTAGATCCTGCAGTGAGTAATTCATTATCTGATTCGCTAAAGCCTGTCCACAATCTGCAAGGCACAAGTAAGGAGTGTGATAGAATGCTGTTGTCTGGATGAGTGCTGCTCCAACAACACTCGAAGCATCCATGACACAATAGCACTTGATTAACACTACATCCACAAATATTTGTCCCTCCAACACCAATGCTAACTATCAGTAGTGCATATCGTCCATTATACAGGTCACTTCTAAAACATGATCACTTTGGCCTGAAGTCTCATCTGTTTATATATAAATAAAAGGCCTCTGAAAATCCTTTCTCATCTCTGCACTAAACTTGTCACCTCAGAGCCGGGAGCTGTTTAGGACCTCTTTGGAAAAAGGCAAGGACACCATATCCTTGAGAAAAGGAACTTTTTGTGACACCTCCCCCCCTTTAAAGATAATGAACCATCAATATCAAAAGATGGCGCGCGCGCGCACACACACACACACACACACACACACACACACACACACACACACACACACACACACACACACACACTACTAACTATAAACATACACAACCACATGCAAATTCAGGCTGTGGCAGACCCGCCAACAAACGCCTCCATATCTCATTTGAGCCTCAATAACCCATCGACAATCACGTTTTTGTGACCTGTCACATACACAAGTGTCACACTAAATGAAACAAGAAGTTCCATCTAAACAGTCTGGCAATTTTGTCCTTAACCCATTGACATCTGTGGAAAAATTTATGGTCAGTGTATACAATTGTCTCCAGTGTGTTGCTGGTAATATAAACACTGAAATGTTGTCATGCCAACACCAAGCTTAAAGTCTCTTTTTTTCTACTATTGAATATTTCGGTTGATGAGCGTTCAACCTCCGGGGAAAAATACCCAGTGGGTCTTTCCATTCCCTTGTCATCTCCTGCAGGAGCACTGCACCGACACCCACATCAGTGGCATTGATAGCCACCTTGAATGGAGTCGTGTAATCCGGTGTGGCTAATACTGGGCAGTGGTTAACACAGTTTTTAGGCTGTCAAATGCCTTTTGACAGTCTGCTGTCCACTGAAACTTCTTTCCCTTTTTTAACAATTCGGTGAATGGAGCAGCCACACTGTTAAAGTTCGGCATGAACTTTAGGTAAAATCGACGGTGTGGAAAATTCCCGAATTACTTTTGATTTTGCATCCCATAGGGCCATTTGTCCATGTCCAATAACATGGCCCAGAAAGGTGACTTGAGCTTTGGCAAATTCACTTTTAGCTAGGTTTACCACCAAGCCTGCCTTCCAAAATCAATCGAGGGCAGCACGGTGGCACAGTGGCTAGCACTGCTGCCTCACAGTGCCAGAGACCCGGGTTCAATTTCCACCTCAGACGACTCTCTGTGTGGAGTTTGCACATTCTCCCTGTGTCTGCGTGGGTTTCCACCAGGTGCTCCAGTTTCTTCCCACAGTCCAAAAATGTGCAAGTTAAGTGAATTGGTCATGCTAAATTGCCCGTAGTGTTAGGTGAAGGGGTAAATGTAGGGGAATGGGTCTGGGTGGGTTGCTCTTCGGAGGGTAGGTGTGGACTTGTTGGGCCGAAGGGCCTGTTTCCACACTGTGAGTAATCTAATCTAAGAAAAGTCTGATGAATACTGTAAACTTTCTTACCATAAGTGATTAAAACTCACCAGTTCATCAATATACACCACACAGTTGGGTAATCTGGCAATGACCTTATTAGTCAGTCTCTGAAATGTGGCTGGAGCATTTTTCATACCAAATGGCATAACTTTGAACTGGACAAAAGTGAGGACTGCAGATGCTGGAAACCAGAGTTTAGATCAGAGCGGTGGTGGAAAAGCACAGCAGGTCAGGCAGCATCTGAGGAGCAGGAACCTCCTGATGAAGGGCTTTTGCCCGCAACATCGATTTTCCTGTTCCTCGGATGCTGCCCGACCTGCTGTGCTTTTCCAGCACCACTTTGATCATAACTTTGAACTGTTATAGTCCACCTGGCGTGTTGAAAGCCGAACTTGCTTTTGCTCTCTCTGACAGAAGTATTTGCCAGTAGCCTCTGAGCAAGTCCAACTTAGAAATGTAAGTTGCTTGTCCCACTTTATTGAGACAGTCCTGGATTCACAATTGGATATTCATCAGTCTTTGTAATGGCGTTGCCTTTGCAATAGTCCACACATAACCATTGGGTACAATCTGGCTTTGGCACCATGACTATGGGTGAGCTCCAGCCACTGTAACTCACTTCAATTATACCATCTTGGAGCATGCGCTCTATCTCCTTCTGAACCTATGCCAACTTTAGTGGGTTATAAGAATGTTGCTTAATCGAAACCGGATCTCCTATATCTACATCGTGCATAATTAGGTTAGTACTACCCAGTTTATTTCCACATATCTCCCCATGCGATAGTAATGACTCTTTCAGGTCATTTCGATTTTCTTGTGGAAGGTAACTGAATAACTTATCCCAATTTTTGACAGCTTCCCCATTGTCCAATTTGATTTGAGGAATGTCCAATTCAGAATCCTCTGAACTTGGTTCTTCCCTCTGTGCTGTAATCATTAACACCACCCCTTGCTTTCCTTCCCTGTCAAAATACCTTTATGAACATATTCACATGACACACTGAGAGATTTATTTCTGTCTGGAGTCCTAACCAAATAGTTCCTCTAGATTTGATAAGGTCCATTAAATCTTGCTTTTAAAGGCTTACCTGTTACTGGAAGTAACACTAATACCTTATCCCCAATTGCGAATTTGTGATTTTTTATCTGCTTCCTGTTTTATTGTATGCTGTAATACTTTTAAATGCTGTCTCTCCGGCTCTGTTTGATCGTTCTCTAAAATTTGACACATCATTCAATTGTGTAGTTTCTGAATTTTGACTTATTAATTTCTCCTTAATCAATTTTAATGGTGCTCTTACTTCATGCCCAAAACACCTGCTACGTTACCCTTGCATGTATATTTTTTAATCAGATCTGGCACTTCCTCCTTCATCAACCTCTGATCATCTTGTACACTGAGGCAGTTGTCTAACTTCCCTTGTGCTTTTTGTTACTAGTCCAACAAAACTCCCAGGCTTGTCTGGTTTTCCTACCTCTGGCTTTCTCCTAGTCCACGAACACTGATTTCATGTGGCCCACTTTATTATAATACACTGGAGCTTTTTAACTTTTGTCCCCCTCAAGGGTTTCTTTTTTTACACTGTCATAAGTTAGCCTTATGATCTTCACTGAGGATTTCTCTTTGCCCCAATTTCTATCCCTCATGGACTGAAATTGATTTTGGAAGCCAAACCATGTTTTATGGACCAGCTCACAATCATCAGCCACTTCAGCTGCTAACTTTGTCGTTTTAACTCTCTGCTCTTCCACATGAGTTCACGCTACTTCAGGCAGTGAAGTTTTGACTTCTTCGCTAAGGTTACCTTCAGCCTTTTAAGCTGAGGGTCAATTTCTGAAATTCAAACGCTTTTTTTTCTCACTGTTCTGTTGATCTCTTTATCTCACCCTTCTGGTTTTAATTGTAACTCGGACTGAGTTTCATTTCTGCTGCCTTTCCTTATCGCTTGCCTCTAACTCAAGCTGCTTCATGTGCAACTGAATTCTTGCCATCTTTATAAATTCTGATGGTTTCTCCAACAAGTTTAAATGCTGAGCCACTGCTGTAATTATCTCTGCTTTCCTCACAAGCAGGCAAGTCCAATCCCAGCTGGTCTGCTAATTCCTGCAGCTTGGTGGTCTTCACCTTTTTGCAAAACTTCCAAAGGCACCGCATCCGCTTCCAGAAACCTTGTGGCGACTGAAAGAACCATTACTATCCCAAGCTTTGTCTACCCAAACAAACCAACACCTGAAATACAGACACTAGCACCTACCACTCGCTGTTTAAAACCCCACAAAGAGTCCCCAATCCGTTACGACCTAGGCCAGACCACTCAGAACATTCTTAAGCAGGCAGCCCAAACCATAACTTTGCAATTTACAGTGTACAGTGAAAATTACCCAGAGAGGTTGACTGCCAGATATTAAAACAGACAAAAATTTATTCACAAATTACACAATGAAACACAAAGAACAGAATAGAGAATGCCTACAGAACTCAGACTATCCAAACTAGACTTAATTATGCTGTGCCAAATATACACAACAGTTCCAATAAGCAAGCCCCCTAAAAAAAACAGTAAAAATGGAACAAATGATTATAGGTTGAAGTTAATGGGCAGAAGGACAGAGAGAAAGAGAGAGCCTCTTTCTGCACAGCTGAACTCCTAACTAGTTCTGGACTGAACTGCTCAGCTGGATAAATGATCACTCCCCTTTCATTATACAGATCACTTCTAAAACATGACCACTTTGGCTTAAGTCTAATCGATTTACATATAAACAAAAGGCCTCTCAAAATCCTTTTTCATCTCTGTACCAAACTGGTCACCTCGGAGCCAGGAGCTATTTATGATCCGTCCGAAAAAAGCTAAGGATGCAGTATCCTTGAGAAAAGGAACAGCTTTTAGGAAAAAACGGGAACAGCTTTGTGACAAATCCAACCCAGCCACTTATCACCCCATCAGTCTCCTCTCGATCATCAGTAAAGTGATGGAAGGTGTCATCAACAGTGCTATTAAGCAGCACCTAATCAGCATTAACCTGCTCAGGAATGCCCAGTTTGGGTTCCAACACAGCCTCAACTCCTAACCTTTTTACAGTCTTGGTTTGAATGTGGACGAAAAGAGTGTGGTATCAAGGGCCCCCTGGCAAAACTGGAATAAATGGGTATCAGAAGCAAATTCTCTGTGGCGTCTTGCCTATCACGTAGGAAGATGGTCGTACTTGTTAAGAGGTCAGTCATCTCAGCTCCAGAACCCCTTTGCAGGAGTTCCTCAGGGTAGTGTCCTAAGCCCAATCATCTTCAGCTACTTTATGAATGACCTTCCCTCTATTATGAGGTTAGAAGTGGGGATGTTCAATGTTCAGGACCATTTGTGACGACTAAGATATGGAAGCAGTCCATGTTCAAATGCAACAAGATCTGGACAATGTCCAGGCTTGGGCTGACAGGTGGCAAGTAGCAATCATGCCACACAATTGCCAGGTTATGATCATCATGAATAAAAGATAATCTAACCACCACCCTTGATATTCAATGATGTTGCCATTACTAAATCCCCCACTATCAACATCCTAGAGGTTATTATTAACCAGAAACTCATCTGGATTGGCTTCAAACACAGTGACTACAAGAGCAAGTCAGAGGCTAGGACTACAGTGAATAACTCGCCTCCTGATTCCCCGGAGCCTGTCTGCCATTTATCTACAAGGCACATGTTAGGAGTGTGATGGAGTAGTCCCCACTTGCCTGGATTAGTGCTGGCCAACTTCATTCAAGCTTGACTCCATCCAGGACAAAGCAGCATGCTTGATTGGCACCACATCCACAAACATCCACTTCCTCCACCACTGACACTTAGTAGCAGCAGTGTCAATATGCACTGCAAAAATTCACCAGGGATGCTCAGGTAGCACCTTCAAAGCCCATGACCACTTCCATCTAGAGGGATAAGGGAGGCAGATGCATGGGAATGCCACCACCTTAAAGTTTCCCTCCAAACCACTCACCATCGTGACTTGGAAATATGCCGCTGTTCCTTCACTGTTGCTGGGTCAACAGCCTGGAATTCTCTCCTAATGGCATTGTGGATCTACCCACAACAGGTGGACTGCAGTGGTGCTGGAAGGCAGGTCATCACCACCTTTTCTAGGGCATCTAGGGACAGGCAATCAATTTTTGCCTGAAACGTCGATTTGGATGCTGCCTGACCTGCCGTGCTTTTCCAGCACTACTCTAACCGTGATTCAGAGGCATTAGAGTCCTAGAGATGTACAGCATGGAAACAGACCCTTCGGTCCAAACTGTCCGTGCCAACCAAATATCCCAACCCAATCTAGTCCCATCTGCCATTGCCCGGCCAATATCCCTCCAAACTCTTCCTATTCATATACCCATCCAAATGCCTCTTAAATGTTGCAATTATATAGCCTCCACCACATCCTCTGGCAGCTCATTCCTTACATGTGTCACTGCGTGAAAAAGTTGCCCCTTAGGTCTCTTTTATATCTTTCCCCTCTCATCCTAAACCTATTCCCAGCTGGTCAGCTAGTGCTCACACCACAAATAAATATTTTTTAAAAAGTTGAAACTATTTTCTTCTGGTTGTCTTTGAATAAAACTTTTCATGATTTGTGGGAGCATGCTGTACACAAATTAGTTCCCTGTACACTACAGCTGTGACCCCACTTTTTTAAACTGAAAATTTACCTGTCAAGTATTGGGATGCTCAGTGGTTGTGAAAAGCACTATTCTTAATACCAGATTTTTTTTGTAATTAAATAGTTCTGATATATCTTTTTTTTTAACCTCCTGTTCTTTGCATGAAAAGCTTGATGACTCCATAATTGCTAAGGAACTGGAAATTTCAGACTCTGAGCATTCTGACACTGAGGTATCGTATGCTGACAATGGAACTTTCAACTTATCCCGAGGGCAGACACCAATAACAGATGGCTCTGAAGGTACGTTTTTCAGTTATAATAGACTATTGTCTGAATGTGTTATTTTAGTGTTCATGTAGAAAATTGTGACATACGCAAACATTTTTGTTCAGGTGAATTTTGATAGATTCTATGAAACAAGCTTTGTCGACTATATTCTGGTGCCCTGATGATGTTCCACACAACAGAAGATAGTAATTAATTCACTTAAGTTTTATTTCTCCCAAGCTGAATCATTGCTTTTACTATACGGCATATTGGTTGATTCAAGGGCTTTTTGAATTGATTTTAAGCACTTGTTCAGAGATGAATTCATCGTAGCACTTACAATAGATCTGTCATGAAATGCAGTTTCTTCTAGGCCACTTCAAATTAGTGGAATTGAGTCAAAACATTAGTCTTCCCTTTGCTTATCTGATGTTACTGTCAAGACTCCAACTCAGCCAATCGATTTCAGCATTCATTGCAGTTAATACAAGTAATACAGACCTTCTTTCTTTGTCATTGGCTAGGCCAGTGTTGGATGCAGTTTTTGATTAGTAGTACGGTGGCATTACTGGGCCACAGCCACCTCATTGATTAGATTTTTTGTCTAGTTTAAGAAAGACTTTGGAGAAAAGGGGCGCAGTTGTACTTACATGAGCAAGAAAGGCTCCCAAATTAATGTGATCCTAAAATAACCAAACCATAATAAGGCAGAATAGTAAAATTTGGTATATAATTATGAGAGTTCACATTTTAGATCACCATATCCTGGGATTCCCTCCCCACCGGTAGGGTCTATCCACATTACATGAACTGCAATGGTTCAAGAAGGCAGCTCACCACCATCTTCTCAAGGACAGTTAGTGATCGGCAATAAATGCTGGCCCAACTAGTGTTGCCCACATCCCACAAATTAATAAAACAATTTACATATGAAAATATTCATTTTTAGCTTGCTTAATCAAAATTGTATTTATTCATCAAGGTTTCAACCAATCTTTCTCTTCCATTGTGGCACAAGACTCTGTGAAGCCCCCTCTGTCCACAGCCATGCTATACCACACATTGTAGTCAGGCTCATCTTTTCCCCCACCAAACACATACAAACCCTTTTCCCATCAACTGAGCATTCGCATGCACGCTCATGTGCTCCCTCCTAGATTCCCAGATTCAACAACAGTTTCCTGCTGTTATCAGATGTTTAAATGGGCCTCTCCAATGTTAATGTTGATCTCTCCCTCTGGATCTTTTCTGTGACAATAACACTATTCTGTAGTCTCTTCTGCTACCGATTGCACTTTGTATGACATGATCTGCCTGTAGAGCATGCAAATCAACACTTTTCATTGTATCTCGGTACATGTGACAATAACAAATCAAATCCTATCACAACTAGCTCCCCTTTCTCACCAACTCATGTACTCATTCCATTCATCCCCTCCTTTTCCTCTTTTGTTGTCCTCTTTATCTCTCCCTCAAAGGCTTGGATTGAGGAAACATGAGTGACTGACCCCCTGTGCTTTTAATTGATTTGTTAAACTGAGTTTATTTCCATCTGGTTTTGTGGGTGGACTAGATGTCAATAATTCCATGAAACTCCAGTCCCTCTTGAGCTCCCTTCAGCTGTTCTGTCTTCTACCCCACACTGATATCATTCTCACTCCAGTGGCAGGATTGACGTCAGTGGAAATAGCATTAAATTGAGGAAGGGACTTGGGAGACTGCTAGTACTCGACGTGTGGCCTTTTCAGCTTCCATCTCAGAAATTCAGTCAGAATGGTGGCAGATTCAAAATAGGGGGCTACAAGACCGCTCCTCCAGGCTAAGCAGAGGGTGGGATCAAAAAGACACACTTCTGTTTTCTCAAAGTCAGAAATGAACTCTATGTAGAAACTTTTTATCTCTGCACTCATTATCCTATGAAAGGCTGAGTAGATTGACTCTATATATTCTTTGACATTTAGAAGAATGAGTTGTGATCTCATGTTCAAGATTTTGTAGGGAATCAATAGTGAACACTAAGAAATGGTTTCCCCTGACTGAGAATCTAGTAGATGGGTCAAAATCTCAGAAAGAAGTTGATCATTTAGAACTAGGATAAGGAGAGATTTCTTCATTCAAAGGATTATAAATCTTTGGAAATGTCTGCAAGGAACAGATTTTTGGTCTCAGAATTGAGGAATGTGGACAATGAATGGGAAAGTGGAGTTGAGGCAGAAGATCAGTAGTGTTCTAGTTGAATGATGGTTTGAAGGACAGTGTGGCCTACCTCTCCTATTTCTTATTTGCTTGAGTGTAAGTTCACTGCAATACTTATAATAACCACACATCAGAAGTACGTCAAGTGAATACTTCATTAAACAAAATTTCCTTTTGTACTTAGATCTTGATCGTCATAGTGACCCAGAGGAGTCATTTGCAAGAGATCTACCAGAATTCCCATCAATAAACCCAAGTGTGGCTGGGTTGGATGATGATGATGATGATACCAGCCTGGGTATTCCAACAGCTCCCTACCAAGCTTCGGCACAGGAAGATGTGAGCTTGTTTTCTGATCAGGAGGATATTGATGTAGATATATCCCTCAGTGGGCTGCCATCACCTCTGAATTTCACAGGCAGCCAAGGTTTAACTCTGGCAGGGACACTAGCCAGTAATATGATGGCAGCTGCACTATCAGGAGCAGATCGAGAGGCCCAAATGGTGAGGGACAATCCTCCAAGGTTTGCTTCACAGACCTATCATGAACACTCAGGTACAGAAATGGACACTGATGCAGAGGGGGATGATTTTGAACTGTTGGATCAGTCAGAGCTGAATCAATATGAGAATATCACTTCACAGGATCGAGCCTCAAGACAACACTCAAAGGCAGGTTTCCTTTCAAATTTCCTCCGAAAACAATAGGTTTGTGGGTGTTGGTGTTGCCAAATTATATCATCCTGGACCCAGTAGACTTTCGTTGGAAGACAATGTTGCCATAATCCCATTGTTGCAATAACACTGTCTGTTATTCCTGCTGCTGTTGTGCATAGTTTAACTAGTGGTTGCCTCTGGTTACTACTACTTCCTCGCAGTGGACAGAAATTCACAGTTAAGAGAGATGTAGCATTTATTGCTATCTGTCATTGCAGGTTTGTTTGGTGCCCCTTCCAGTTCATTTGGTTTGAAATGCTATCATCCCAGATAGGTTGTTTTAAGGGATGATGAAGCCATTCTGCACAGTGCACTTCCAAAATTGTGCTAATCATCATTGTGTTGTTGATTTTTGACTTTGCACAGTTACTGTTTTGAGGGATAGAAGTTCTTCAGAAGGAGTTTTGGTGGGACATTACTTGTTGACAGCGCTATCTCTATTCATAGAAGTATCTTCTGTGTTCCTGCTTCAAAAAGTAAAAAAACTAACCAACAAATTTTGTCAGCAACCAAGGTGTGGAGTTGGTGCAGAGTAATCCAGACTTTATTTGATTAGTTGAATTCTAGAAAATACACCATTTTCTAGCATTAGGGAGTTGTCAAGTAAAGAGACTTAATCGACTTTACAGCGTGTGTAATGCATTGAGCAACAAAATTCATAATCGACAGAGATTAAAGTTGCTATTATTCATTCAGAATAGCAAGGTTGGAAAAATTCCAGGATAAAAGCTTTGAGCTTTGTCCTTAGCCAGAGACAATAACTAAGTTGTTCATAGGAAGAGGTGGCTAAGATTTTTGGGAATGTATACGTAGAGTCAACTTTGCTGTTCTATTTATTCATCACTATATTGAAAAGTTCATAATATAGCAAAACTGAACAGAGACTATTTATATAATGGAGGCTTGGTTTTTAAACCCTAGTGAGGTTTGAGTGAGGAGATTTGTGGGATTTGGTGTGTTTATCTCTTATTTATAAATTGATTAATTCTCGGCAATGAAATACTTTTGAATTTAAATTGATTTTTAAATACACTTTAGATGTCGCAAACTCCTTTTTTGTATTGTGCTTTTGATTTCTGTAACCGTGCAGCTTTTTGCTGCGGAAACAATTTTTAAAAATTCATTTCAATTAAATTTTTTTTTCAAGCTATTCCTTAAGATCACTGCATTCTACAGTTCTCATTGGTGACCAGCTTTCGAGTTCTAACTGTTATGCCGAAAATGTACATGACCAGAATCAAGGGTTCAAAAACAGCTGAGTTGAGGTTGGGTTGTATGCCATGAGCTAACGCTGGATACTGATAGTAGATAGAAATACTTTTGTGTCGAATGTCTAAAGACCCAAACTGTCAACATGGAGGGGAGCTGCCTCTTTTTCCAGCTTTTAAAGGCATCAGAGACATAGCTATAGTAAGGGGTTGGATGTTGGAGGGTGCTGGGTTGGTTTACTGTATCCCTCTGAGTCTGCATTGATGTAGCATGCATCATTTTCCAACAGTTGAGAAATCTAGATATCAAACTTGATAAATATGGAATTCACTGCTATACCTTTGCAAGTTGTCAGTGGATAATGCAGACAGTATTCTGCTCCCTTTTGGAATATGCAGGTTCCCTATAAGCGAAAGCACTCTGACTGCAGCAATTAAAATGTAATGTTACATTTCTTTTCTTTCACTTCTTCAATTGGAGAAGGAAAATAATAAATAAAGTATTTTATGAAATAGAAATTTAACATTAAACTGCGATGTCACTCAGTGCAATGTGTTGGAGTATAGTGTAACCCAAACCCTTGCACATCCTTTTAAAGCTTAAAATTTTTGAATTCATGTTCATTAATCTTTTTGAAACTGTTTTTAAAAATGAAATATTTGATATTGTAAGACATTACTTTGTTGTGTTATAGCTTTTAGTGCAAAATCAAAATACTGCTGGAAGTATTTAGTAAAAAAGAATTGCTGGCGGCAGCAGTTGGTCAGAGCAGAATTAACATTTTAGGTTCAAGACCTCCCCATATTAAATTTCTTAATATTCTGCTCTAGTTACACACTTAATGTTGAGAGATTGAGTGATATTGTTAATGATATACTGGATTAGCAACTTGCTGAACAGGAACCATTTGCTTACATACTATAACAGAAACTAAATAACGTCCATCATTGTAATTTACAGATTATTAAGTGCTGACACTATTTTGGAAGAAAATGATCTTCCTTTCCATCATTGATCTAGGCCTGCGTGGACTAAATGCAAACTTTAGGGCTATCTGGCTGTTGCATGCACTGTACCTGTTGCAAGTGTTGTTTTGGGCAATGATCCTTGGTTTGGTTTTCCCAGGAATGTAACTATAGTCATCATTATTTAGACTGAGCCAGTTATTTCCATTGTAAAGGGGAAGTGTATTTCGCAGAAGATTCTAGTAGCACCTAAAATTGAAAATAGCAAACAATTCATCCCTCAAACCTTTTGAACATGTATGAAATTATGTACATATTGATCTGTTTAAAAACTTCAGTAAGTTTAAAAAAAAATTCAGTGGTGAGCTTACGCTTTGAATATTTATTTTGAGATGACACCTCTCTGAGGACCCTGTGGTGTGTTTTGAAACCTATTGCAGCCTGAATATTTTAATTAGAAGCCCAGACAATTAGAACTGGTAGTTAAATAATGCAAAATGCATTGAACTGTTGTGAGATATGTAAACGTGTATTTTTGATGTTGTATGATCCTCAACGTCACTTTTGTGTATTTAAATATTTCGAAATGTTAATTTTCAGAGTTTATAACTGACCTGATTCATTTAAAAGTTTTGTAGAAAAGTCATTGTTTATTTTTGAACCATTCATTAAAACAAATTTCTAAAAATTAGAATGGAATTTTGTTGCTAATTTTTGGTTGTATGTCTTATTTATTTCTAAACTGAATTCTGGCCAATCCATACACCTGTATTGTTTTATTTCAGGTATTGCTTTCTAGTTTTATGGTTTTTCCATAATCCTGCATTTGCCAGTATCTGCCATTGCTCCTCCGTAACTGGCTACAGATAAGATTTACCATTCATCATTGTCTTTTTGTGTGTAGATCTATGAGCTACCTGAATTGCATTGGGTAACTGAATGAAAAACAACTACTGTATATATTTTCACTCATGTCAATCAGCCAACATCCAAAAATCCTATTCCATATGTTTGTATATCACACATCACTGGTTGCAATGATGCTAAAGTGGAGATGTAGTGATAGTAAGGAGTGTTGCTTGACCTAGAGGTTTCTGATTTGTGGCTTCATGTAAGATCAAAATAACATGAAATTGCTGTTGCTATTTTAAAATATGAAGATGTTCCTGGCTAGTCTAGCATTTACTGCCCATCCATATTTGCCCAGAGAGAAGTCAATTACATTGCTGTGGATCCAGAGTCACAAACGAGGTAAGGATGGCAGTTTCTTTCCCTAAAAGACGTTTGTGTACCAGATGGGTTTTTCTGACAATCGACAATGATTTAATGGTTATCGTTAGATCCTCAATTCCAGATTTATATTGAATTTAGATGCCATCGACCATAATGTGATTTGAACCTGGGACCCTAGAGCATTGTCTGGTTATCAGGACTGATAGTCGAGCAATAATATCATTGGGCCAACGCCTCCCCAAAATAAAAACCAGAAATCGTTTGATATGCTTTGCGGGTCAGCAACAGCTGTGGGAAGAAAAAGGGGTTAAGTTAATTCTCCATCAATGATATCTGACCTAATACTTCGAGTGATTTCAGATTTCACTTTAAGTTTCCAGCATCGAGGAATAGGGAGAGAGAGGAGCTGAACATGTGGCTACAGGGATGGTGCAGGAGGAAGGGTCTCTGATTTCTGGATAATTGGGCCTCATTCTGGGGTAGGTAGGACCTCTATAAACAGGATGGTCTACAACTGAACCAGAAGTGTACCAATATCCAAGGGGAGAAATTTGCTAATGGTATTCAGGAGGGTTTAAACTAATTCAGCCGAGGGATGGGAACTTAAATTGTAGTTTCACTGTGCAGGAGGTTGAGAATAATGAGGTCAGAAATATGGTTCAAGGTTGCAAGTAATCACTGGCAAACAGGAAGGTGGTTTTAAGTGTGTGTACTTCAATGCCAGGAGCATCCGGAAATAAGGTGGGTGAACGTGCAGCATTGGTTGGTACCTGATACTTCAATGTGGAGGCCATTTTGGAAACATGGATAGAGCCAGGCACAGGAATGGTTGTTGCAGGTTCTGGGGTTTAGATGTTTCAGTAAGAACAGAGAAGATGGTAAAAGAGGTGGGGGTGTGGCATTGTTAGTCAAGGACTGTCTTACACCTGCAGAAAGGACGTTTGAGGACTCGTCTACTAAGGTAGTATGGACGGAGGTTAGAAACAGTAAAGGAGAGGTCACCCTGTTTGGAATTTTCTATAGGCCTCTGAATAGTTTCAGAGATGTAGAGGAAATGATAGCAAAGATAGGATGGCATCGTGGCTCAGTGGTTAGCACTGCTGCTTCACAGGTTCGATCCAGCCTCTGGCAACTGTCTGTGTGGAGTTTGCACATTCTCCCCGTGTCTGTGTGGATTTCCTCTGGGTGCTCCAGTTTCCCCCCTCAATCCAAAGATGCGCAGGTTAGATGAGTTGGCCATGCTAAATTGTCCATAGTGTTCAGGGGTGTGTAGGTTAGGTGCATTGGTCAAGGGTAAATATACGGGAGGGAAATGGTCTGGGTGGGTTACTCTTTGGAGGGTCGGTGTGGGCTGAAGGGCCTGTTTCCACAGTGTAGAAATTCTAATTCACATAATTCTGGGCAGGAGCAAGAGTAACAGGGTAGTTGTTATGGGGGACTTTCACTTTCCAAATATTGACTGGAAATACTATAGTTTGAGTACGTTAGATGGGTCAGTTTTTGTCCAATGTGTGCAGGATGGTTTCTAACACAGTGTGTAGACCAGCCAACAAAGGGCGAGGCCACATTGGATTTGGTACTCGGTAATGAACTCGGCCAAGTGTTAGAGTTGGAGGTGGGTGAGCACTTTGGTGATAGTGACCACAGTTCGGTTATGTTTACTTTAACAGTGGAAATAGATAGGTATATAATGCAGGGCAATATATTGCTGGGGAAAGGCAATTACAATATGATTAGGCAAGATTTAAAATTAGAATCTCTACAGTGTGGAAACAGGCCCTTTGGCCCAACAAATCCACCCAGACCCATTCCCCTATCCTTTTTAACCCCCTGACTAATGTACCTAACCCGTACATCCCTGAACACGATGGGCAATTTCGCACAGCCAGTTCACCTAATCTGCATATCTTTTGGATTGTGGGAGGAAACTGGAGCACGCAGAGGAAACCCATGCAGACACCAGGAGAACATGTAAACTCCAAACAGACAGTTGCCCAAGGCTGGAATTGGTCCCTGGCACTGTGAGGTAATAGTGCTAACCACTGAGTCACTATGCCGCCCACTTTTATTTTAAGATCTGCCTTCCTTCCACATTCATCAGACCCCACACCCATGGCCTATTAGAATTTAGGATGCATAGGATGGGGAAGGAAACTGCAGGGGATGGACACAATTGAAATGTGGAACTTATTCAAGGAACAGCTATTGTGTGTCCTTGATAAGTATGTACCTGTCTGGCAGGGAGGAAGTGGTCAAGTGAGGGGGCCATGGTTTACTAAAGAAGTTGAATCTCTTGTCAAGAGGAAGAAGGCGGCTTGTGTTTGGATCAGATGTGAAGGCTCAGCTAGGGCACTTCAGAGTTACAAGTTAGCCAGGAAGGGCCTAAAGGGAGAGCGAAGACCAGGAGGGGACATGAGAAGTTGTTAGCAGGTATGATCAAGGAAAACCCTAAAGCTTCCTATAGGTATATCAGGAATATAAGAATGACTAGAGAAAGATTAGGGTCAATTAAGGATATTAGTGAGGAGTTTTGTGTGTGTGTGTGTGTGTGTGTGGAGGCCCAACGAGATAGGGGATGCGCTAATTGAATATTTTTTTGTCCGTATTCGCACTGGAAAAAGACAATGTTGTATAGGATAATACAGGCTACTAGACAAGAAGGGATTGAGGTTCTCAAGGAGGAGGTGTGAAAATAAGTCCCATGGGCCAGCTGGGATTTTTAGGATTTTCTAGGGAGGAGATTGCATAGCCTTCGATCTTTATCAGGATTCTATGGATGATAGTGTGGAAACAGGCCCTTCGGCTCAACGAGTCTACATCAACCCTCTGCAGAGTAACCCACCCACTCGTGTTCCCCTACCCTATTATCTTATTTACCCAAAAACAATGGGCAATTTAGCATGGCCAATTCATCTAACCTGCACATCTTTAGATTGTGGGAGGAAACTGGAGCAAACCCACGCAGACACAGGGAGAACTGCAAACTCCACACACGTGCACAGTGGCCCGAGGTTGGAATCAAACCCTGGTCCCTGGCACTGTGAGGCAGCAGTGCTAACCACTGAGCCACCATGCCATCCCTACATTTTCTACAGGAATAGTGCCAGAAGACTGGACAACAATGTTGTCCCTTGTTCAAGAAGGGGTATCAAGACAACCCTGGTAATTCTAGACCGGTGGGTCTTCAGTTGTGGGTAAGATATTGGAAAAGATTAGAAAAGAGGAATAAGTTAATTATTGAGTTCTTTGAGATGGTGACCAAAAAGGTGGATGAGGGTAAAGTGGTTGATGTGTATATGGATTTCAGTAAGGCGTTTGATAAGGTTCCCCATGGTAGGCTACTGCACAAAATATGGAGGCATGGGATTGAGGGTGATTTAGCAGTTTGGATCAGAAATTGGCTGACTGGAAGAAGACAGAGGGTGTGGTTGATGGGAAGTGTTCATCCTGGAGTTCAGTTACTTGTGGTTTATCACTTTGGATCTGTTACAGGGACACTGCTGTTTGTCATTTTTATAAATGACCCGGAGGACGTAGAAGGATGGGTTAATAAATTTGCAGATGACACTAAGGTCAATAGAGTTGTAGATAGTGCTGAAGGATGTTGCAGGTTACAGAGGGGCATAGATAAGCTACAGAGCTGGACTGAGAGGTGGCAAATGGAGTTTAATGCAGAAAAGTGAGAGTTGATTCACTTTTTGGAAGAAGCAACAGGAATACAGAGTACTGAGCTAATGATAAGCTTCTTATAGTGTAGATGAACAGAGATCTCTACGTCTAGGTACGTAGATCCCTGGAAGTTGCCACTGAGGTTGATAGGGCTGTTAAGAAGGCATGTGGTGTGTTATCTTTTATTGGTAGAGGGATTGAGTTTCAGAGCCATGAGGTCATGCTGCAGCTGTACTAAACTCTGGTGCAGCCACACTTGGAGTAATGCATACAGTTCTGGTCACCTCATTATAGGAAGGATGTGGAGGCTTTGGAAGAGGAGATTTACTTGGATGTATGGTATGGTATGGAGGGAAGGTATTATAATGTAAGGCTGAGGGACTTGAGGTTGTTTTCGTTAAAGAAGGTTGAGAGGTGACTTAATTGAGACATACAAGATAATCAGAGGGTTAGATCGGGTGGACAGTGAGAGTATTTTTCCTCGGATGGTGATGGCTAGCACGAGGGGACATAGATTTAAATTGAGGGGTGATAGATATAGGACAGATGTCAGAGGTAGTTTCTTCACTCAGTAGTAGAAGTGTGGAACGCAATGCCTGTAACAGTAGTAGACTCGGCAACTTTAAGGGCATTTAAATGATCAATGAATAAATATATGGATGAAACTGGAATAGTTGTTGTGGTTCTGTTCGCTGAGCTGGGAGTTTGTGTTGCCCCCTGTTTAGGTGACATCCTCAGTGCTTGGGAGCCTCCTGTGAAGCACTTCTGTGATTTTTCCTCTGGCATTTGTAGTGGTTTGAATCTGCTGCTTCCGGTTGTCAGTTCCAGCTGTCCACTGCAGTGGTCGGTATATTCGGTCCAGGTCGATGTGTTTACTGATTGAATCTGTGGATGAGGAAGTATAATGATTAATTTGTAAGTATTTCTGGAGCCATAAATTTCTTAGAAACCAGACTGAAAGGACTCTTCTCTGGGGTGATGATGGGGATTTGCTTGTATTGCAAAAGTTTTAGAAGCGGATGGAGTAAACATTGACTAGCATTAGTTTGCTTTCTGTTTTGGAATGATTAGCAATTTTTTATATTACTCAAGGAAAATATTCTGCTTTGAAAGTTTTTGTTTGTAAGTTCACAAAAGTTGTGGTTGGAGTTAGACATATGAAACTATTTCTCCCAAAGAGTCAGTTTAGAATCATTAAGGGAATACGTTACTTCAGTGTAGGAAATTTAGTTTTGAAAGTTCCAGATAGTATTCGGTTAGAACCCCAAAGGGGTCATTTGAAATTGAGAGTCTAAGCTCAAGTATGTGATGAATTAAGGATGAGGCCAGCAAACCCTCAAGACCAGAAATTGAAAGAAACCTTTAAGTTAAATCTATAGATGTGAGAGAGAAGTGAACATTCTCTCCTTCGGATCTGTAAAATGATGCTGTTAGGATTGGACTGTTCCTGTGTTTTGAACTATTTGAAATTTAGTGAACGGCTTGATTTGTTCTCTTATATTTTCTTTTGCATTATACCTTTTTATTTGTTATAACCAAATCTACTCCAGTGAAAGGCTACCTTGTTGACTTTTTTAAAAACAAATCTATCAAGCTAGGATCTGAATTTCAGTTGTAATTTTAGCTGGGATCATAACTGGACATTCAATGTGACAAGGAATCCAAGAACTGGATAAGGCTATTAGCTGCTTGTGCCTGTTCATCCGTCAATCAGATTTTGGCTGATTTCTATATTTACCGTATCTACCAATCTTCATGAAAGAATGCGAGGGAGATAGTGATGTAGTGGAAATGCCACTGGGCTAGTAATCCAGACAACCATGCTAATATCCTAGGGGCAAGGATTCAATTCCAACTGTGGTATTTAAATGTAATTAAAATCTGGAATTTTAAAAAGTTAGTCTCGTTTAATGGTGATTATGAAACCATCATTAATTGTTGCTAAGTACCCATCTGTTTCACTAATATCCTTTAGGGAAGGAAATCTGCTAATCAGTATTTCTTTTGGACCCTTCAGAGCCAAGCCCATGCACCATGGTTACACAGCTGTGTGAGGTTGGGGGAAGAATGCAAAGGCAACAGTTATAGGAAACATTTCATGTGATCAGACAGGTGTGGCAGTAAATGTGATATGCGATGGTGTTGCTTATCTGGTGCTAGGATCAAAGATGTTACAGAACAGCTGCAGGACAACCTTCTGGGGTGGGAGATCAGTCAGAAGGCATGGTCTACAGTACCAATAACCTGGTAATGAAGTAGAATTAATATATGACTAGAGAACTAGTTTGAGAGAGGGAATCAGATTTCTGAGTAATTGGGACTAATTCTGGTCAGGTATGATACAAGCTTGATTGGTTAAACCTTGATGGGATTAGGAATTAGATCCTGGCAGGGAGATTTACTTGTGCTTTTGGGGTGTGTTTAAACTAGCAGGTCAGGGGTTAGAAACATGAGAGAGAACTCAGAGATTGGAAGAAGGTAAAGTTGATAACATGATTTGGAAAGATGCTAGGGAGACTAGAAGATGGGAGAAACACAACCAAGGGAATGATGTCAAAATTACAAAAGTTAAGGGCATTCTACCTGAATGAATATAGTATTTGCAAAATGGTTGAGAAAGACAAAGAGAAAATTGAGTATGATTGAATTGCCACTGCAGAATATTACATGGTTGCCAAGACTGGATACAGGAGTGGATTGTCGATGTAAACTTAAATTTTGAGGAAGTTTTTGATAAAATTTCCCTCAGGAGGCTGCTTGGATAAAGCACACAGGATAGGAGTTAATATGCTGGTCTGGACTAATGATTAGTTAACACATGGCCAGTGTTATGGACTAGACCAGACAGGGTTCAATTCCTGACTCAGGCAACTGTGTGGAGTTTGCATATTCTCCCTGTGTCTGCGTGGGTTTCCTCCGGGTGCTCCGGCTTTCTCCCACAATCCAAAAAATGTGCAGGTTAAGTGAATTGGCCATGCTAAATTGCCCGTAGTGTTGGGTGAAGGGGTAAATGTAGGGGAATGGGTCTGGGTGGGTTGCTCTTCGGAGGGTCAGTGTGGACTTGTTGGGCCGAAGGGCCTGTTTCCACAGTGTAAGTAAGTAATCTAGTAATCTAAAGTAAAGACCACTCAGTCATAGAGATGTACAGCATAGAAACAGACCCTTCAGTTCAACTCATCCATCCTGACCAGATATCCCAACCCAATCTAGTCCCACCTGCCAGCACCTGGCCCATATCCCTCTAAACTTTTCGTATTCATATACCCACCCAGATGCCTCTTAAATGTTGCAATTGTACTAGACTCCACCACTTCCTCTGGCAACTCATTCCATACACATACCACCCACTGAGTGAAAATGTTGTCACTTAGGTCTCCTTTATATCTTTCCCCTCTCACCCTAAATCTAAGCTGCCTAGTTCTGGATACCCCCACCCCAGGGAAAACACTGTCTATTTATCCTAACCATGCCTCTCATGATCTCTGTAAGGTCACCCCTTAGCCTCCGACGCTCCAGGGAAAACAGCCCCAGCCTGTTCCACCTCTTTATAGCTCAAATTCTTATATCCTGGCAACATCCTTGTAAATCTTTTCTGAACCCTTCCAAGTTTCACAATATCTTTCTGACAGGAGGAAGACCAGAATTGCACGCAATATTCCAACAGTGGCCTAACCAATGTCCTATCCAGCCAGAACATTATCTCCCAACTCCTGTACTCAATACTCTGAACAATAAAGGAAAGCAGACGAAACATTGCCTTCACTATCCTGTCTACCTGTGACTCCACTTTCAAGGAGTTATGAACCTCCATTCCAAGGTCTCTTTGTTCAGCACACTCCACAGGGTCCTTACCATTAAGTGTATAAGTCCTGCCACCTCACATTTATCTAAATTAAACTCCATCTGCCACTTCTCAGCCCATTGGCCCATCTGATCAAGATCCCGTTGTAATATGAGGTAACCTTCTTCCCTGTCCACTACACCTCCAATTTTGGTGTCATCAGCAAACTTACTAATTGTACCTTTTATGCTCACCTACAAATCATTTATATAAATGATGAAAGATAGTGGATCCAGCACTACTTGTGACCACTGGTCACAGGCCTCCAGTCTGAAAAACAACCCTCCACCACCACCCTCTGCCTTCTACCTTTGAGCCAGTTCTGTATCCAAATGGCAAGTTCTCCCTGTATTCCATAAGATCTAACCTTGCTAATCAGTCTCCTATGGGGAACCTTGTCAAACACCTTACTGAAGTCCATATATTATCTGCTCTATCCTCCTATTCCTGCCCTCACTAGCTTGTAGCACAGGAGTAATCCAGGTTTTACTACTCTCGAGGACCTCCTTTTTAAATTCCTGCCTAACTCTCTGTAATCTCCCTTCAGAATCTCAACCTTTTTCCCTTCTTAAGTTGTTGGTTCCAATGACCTCTTGCTGGTCCCTCTCCCCCTTAAGAACATTCTGCACCCTCTCTGAGACATCCTCTATCCCAGCACCAGGGAAGCAACACGCCAGTCTGATTTTTTTCACTGCTGGCCACAGAAATGTCTATCTGTGCCTCAGACTACAGAGTCCCCTAACACAATCGATCGCTTGGAAACCGATGTCCCTCTCATTACTTTATAGCCAGTCTCAATAGCAGAAACTTGGCTGTTCGTGCTACATTCCCCTGAGAATCCTTCAACCCCTACATTTTCCAAAACACTCAAAACATTCTTAAGAAGACAGCCTCGACCATAACTCTGCAATTTGTTTCTATAAGTGTACAGTGAAAATTACCCGGAGTAAGTTAGCGAGGTTGACTACCAGAATTTAAAACAGACAAAAATTGATACACAAAGTTACACAATGAAACACAAAGAACAGAATAAAGAACCCTAACAGCTCTCAATCTATCCAAACTAGACTTAATTATGCTGTTCCGAATATATACAGCAGTCCCAATAAGCAAACCCCCTTTACAACACAGTACAAAAAAAAGGGTCAGCTGCTTACAGGTTGAAATTAGAAGGGCAGAAGAGAGAGTTTCCACTCAGCTCACTGTTGAACTCCCAACCAGTTCTGGACTGAACTAAATGCTCAGCTAGAGAGCTGACCACTCCCCCTTCATTCTAAAGGTCACTTCTAAAACATGACCTCTTTGACCTGAAGTCTCATCTGTTTACATATAAACAAAAGGCCTCTCAAAATCCCTTTCCTTTCTGTACCGAACCAGTCTGATCAGAGCCCGGCCTTGTTTATTACATCGCTGAAAAAAATCAAGACCAAGTATCCTTGAGCCAAGGAACAGCTTTTAGAAACAAAAAGACTAGCTTCATGACACTTCCACTCCCCCCACCCCCCCCCCCCCCCCCACCTTCAATACCAAAAGATGGCTTCATTTTTAACCTTACAAAAATCCTGTTAGTAGTCTAAACACATATCTACACTATACTAACTATAAACATGCACAACTACATGCAACTTCAGGCCTCAGCAGACCTGCCACCAAATGCCCCCATATCTCATTCGAGTCTTGATAACACATCGACAATCACATTTTCGTGACCTGCCAAATGCACAATTGTCAAATTGAATGGCTGAAACAACAAGTTCCATCTAAACAGGCTGGCATTTTTGTCCTTAAATTTTTGCACAAATGTCAATGGGTTATGATCAGTGTATACGATTGTCTCGGATGCATTGCTGGTAATATAAACACTGAAATGTTGTAATGCCAACACCAAGCTCAAAGTGTCTTTCTGGTGATGAACGTTCAACTTCTGGGAAAAGTACCCAATGGGTATTTCTATTCCCTCATCACTCTCCTGCAGGAGTACTCCACCGACACCAACATCACTGGCTTTGACATCCACCTTGAAAGGTGTTGTGTAATCCGGTGTGGCTAATACTGGGCAGTGGTTAACACAGTTTTTAGGCTAGGTGAAAGTGAGGACTGCAGATGCTGGAGATCAGAGCTGAAAATGTATTGCTGGAAAAGCGCAGCAGATCAGGCAGCATCCAAGGAGCAGGAGAATTGATGTTTCAGGCATGAGCCCCTTCTGTTTTTAGGCTGTCAAATGCCTTTTGACAATCCACTGTCCACTGAAACTTCTTGCCCTTTTTTTTTAACAATTTGGTGAGTAGAGCAGCCACACTGCTAAAGTTCAACACAAACTTTAGGTAAAATCCACTCAATCCCAGGAACCGTAGTCCTGCTTTTTTTCATCGAAAGTGTAGGAACTTCCTCAATTACTTTCACTTTTGCATCCCTTGGGCCCATTTGTCCATGTCCAATAACATGGCCCAGGAAGGTGACTTGGGCTTTGGCAAATTCACTTCTAGCCAGGTTTATCACCAAGCTTGCTTTCCGAAGTCAATCGAACAAGTCTAATAAATACTGTAAATATTTCTTCCATGTGTGACTAGAAATCACCAGGTCATCGATATACACCACACAGTTGGATATGGCAATAACTTTATTAGTCAGTCTCTGAAATGTGGCTGGAGCGTTTTCATACCAAATAACATAACTTTAAGCTGATATAGTCCATTTGGCATTACAAAAGGCAAATTTGCTTTTGCTCTCTCTGACAGAGGTACTTGCCAGTAGCCTCTGAGCAAGTCCAACTTAGAAACATAAGTTGTTTGTCCCACTTTTTTGACACAGTCCTCCAACCTTGGAATTGATATGCATCAGTCTTTGTAACGGCATTAACTTTGCGATAGTCCATACGTTACCATTGGGTACCATCTGCCTTTGGCACTATGACTATGGGCAGGCTCCACTCACTGTAATTCACTTCGATTATGCCATCTTGGAGAATGCGCTCTATCTCCACCTGAACCTGTGCCAACTTTAGAGGATCATGCCTATAAGGATGTTGCTTAATTGGAACAGCATCTCCTATATCTCCTATATCTCTTATATCTACATCATGCACAATTAGGTCAGTGCTGCCCCATTTATTTCTGAATACCTCCTCATGTGATAGTAATGACTCTTTCAGGTCATTTCAGTTTTGTTGTGGAAGGTAACTCAATAACTTATCCCAATTTTTGACAGCTTCCTCATTGTTCAATTTGATTTGAGGAATGTCCAATTCAGAATCCTCTGAACTTGATTCTTCCTTCTGTACTGTAATCATTAACACCTTCTCCATTTTGCTTTTCTTCTCTATCAAAATACCTTTTGAACATATTCACATGACACACTGTGAGATTTCTTCCTGTGAGGAGATCTTATCCAGTAGTTCACCTCACTCAATTTCTTCTCAATTTGATACAGTCCACTAAACCTTGCTTTTAAAGACTCACCTGTTGCTGGAAGTAACACCAATAGCTTATCCCCAGTTGCAAAATTGTGAATTTGTGATTTTTTATCCGCATCTTGTTTCATTGTATGCTGTGATAGTTTTAAGTGCTGTCTAGCCAACTCTCCAGCTCTATTCAATCATTCTCTAAAATTTGACACATAGTCCAAATGGGTGATCTCTGAATTCTGACTTAAGAATTTCTTCTTAATGAATTTTAACAGTCCTCTTACTTCATGCCCAAAAATTAATTCAAATGGACTGAATTTGGTCGATTAATTCGGTGCATCTCTGATCACAAGAAGTACAAATGGAACTCCCTTATCCCAATCATCTGGATAATCCTGATCATAAGCCCGTAACATGGTCTTTAGTGTTTGATGCCATCTCTCTAGCGCTTTGTGCGATTCTGGATGGTACGCAGTAGATTTGAATTGCTTTATTCCCAAATTATCCATAATTTCCTTGAATAATTTGGATGTGAACTTTGATCCTTGATCTGACTGGATATCTATTGGTAGTCTGTACCTCGTTAAAAAAAACTTAAGTAATTCTTCTACAACCCTGTTAGCTATGATGTTGTGTAATGGGATTGCCTCTGGAAATCAAGCCGACACATCCATAATTGTTAATAAATACTTATTCCCACTTTTTGTTTGAGGTAGGGGACCTACACAATCAATCAAGACTCTTGTGAAAGGTTCCTCAAATGCTAGAATAGGTATTAAAGGTGTAGGGTTTATTACTGCCTGTGGTTTTCCGATTAGTCGACACGTCTAGCAAAATTCAACTAAATCTTTGTGCAGTCCAGGCCAGTAAAAACATCTTTGTATTTTAACCTGTGTTTTCCTCACCCCTAAATGACCTCCAAGTGGTAGCTCATGCGCCACTCGCAGCACTTACTTTCTATACCGTACGGGCAAAACAATTTGATGTATCTCTGCCCATTTCTCATCTGCTTGAATGTGTGATGGTCTCCATTTCCTCATTCAGACATCATTTGTTTAGTAATAACACACAGGAATGCACTCTCGTCTGTAAATGCCTTTTGATACAATTGTTTTACTCATCATCTTTCTGCGGTAACTCAATCAGCTAAAGATACTGGCATGTTACCTATTTGCTTCTTCTCTGTTCCACTTATCTGATCAAAGAAAGTTTCAGATAACTCTGTCAGCTTCCTTATCTGTGCCTTTTGATCTCTCCTGTTTCAGGGAAAATCAGGGAAAATTCCTGGAAAAATGTTCTTCATGTCTTCAGTTGACTATGTCTCCACTGGCTTTTCAACTAGAGTAGGCAGCACGTCTCAGTGAGTCAGCTTTATCATTTGCAATGACAAATTGTATTCCTGGAGCTGAGAGTTTGTCCAGTACTCCTACCACAAATTCTCCACTCTTCTCTGGTCTCTCTAGCCTCACTTTACGTATTTGAGCATTTTTTTTTGTCTCACCATGAATTTCTGTTACCTGTAACTTTTCTGGCAATAGTCCCTCAGGAGTACATATCTCCTCATCCTTCAGCATTACATGATCCTATGTCCCTTAATATTGTAACCTCCTTACCTACTGCTCCTGACCTATGTGAATAAACTTTACCCTTGCAAGTATATTTTTAAGCAGATCTGGCATTTCCTGCTTAATCAACCTCTGATCATCTTGTATTCTGTGAGGCAGTTGTCCAACTTCCCTTCTGTTTTTTGTTACCAGTCCAACAAAACTCCCAGGCTTGTCTGATTTTCCTACCTCTGGCTTTCTCCTAGCCCACCAAGTCTGTGATTTCGTGTGGCCCACTTTATTACAATGAAAACAACGGCACTTTTTAACTTCTTTGTCCCCATCAAGGGTTTCTTTTTTACCCTGTAGTAGGTTATCCTTATGATCTTCACTGAGATCTACCTTTCCCTTTCCACATGAGGATTTCTCTTTGCTCCCATTTCTATCTCTCATTCTCTGAAATTGTTTCTGGAAGCCAAACCATGTTTTATAGACCAGCTCATAATCATCAGCCTCTTGAGCTGCTATCCTTGCTGTTTTAACTCTCTGCTCTTCCACATGAGTTCGCACTACTTCAAGCAGTGAAGTTTTGAATTCCTCCAAAATAATTACCTCTCTAAGGGCATCATAAGTTTGCTCAATTTTTAAAGCTCTTATCCATCTATTGAAATTACTCTTTGATCCTTTCAAACTCAATATAGGTTCGACCTGGGTCCCTCCTTAGATTCCTTAAATGTTGTCTGTACGCTGCTGTTACAAGCTCATGTGCACTTAAAATGGCTTTTTTCGACTCCTCATACTCCCCAGGTACCTCCTCTGATAGTGATGCAAATACCTCACTAGCCCTACCTACAGGTCTGCTTTGGATCAACAAAACCCACATTGCCACCTTTTCAAATGAGATGAAAAAGGCTTCCACATCGTTTCTCATCAAATTTAGGCAATACTAGAACACACCTAAACAGTTTCTCACTAGGCTTCTAACTACCAGGGGCTTGTTCATCCTCACTCTCTTCCTCACTGAACCTATCCTCAGCTTTTATAGGACATAGAACATAGAAAAATACAGCACAGAACAGGCCCTTTGGCCCACGATGTTGTGCCAGGGTTTAATCCTAATGTAAAATATAATAACTTAACCTACACACCACTCAACTCACTGCTATCCATGTGCACATCCAGCAGTCACTTAAATGTCCCTAATGACTCTGCTTCCACAACACCGCTGGCAATGCATTCCATGCATTCACAACTCTCTGTGTAAAGAACCTACCTCTAACGTCTCCTTTATACCTTTCTCCTAATATCTTAAAACTATGACCCCTCGTACCAGTCAATCCTGCCCTCTGACTATTGACTCTATCTATTCCTCTCATTATCTTGTATAACTCAATCAGGTCTCCTCTCTTACTCCTTCTCTCCAGAGAGAAATGTCCGAGCTTATTCAACCTTTCTTCATAAGGTAAGCCCTCCAGTCCAGGCGGTATCCTGGTAAACCTTCTTTGCACCCTCTCCAAAACCTCTGTATCTTTCCTATAGTAGGGCAACCAGAACTGGACACAATATTCCAAGTGTGGTCTCACCAGGGACTTGTAGAGCTGCAGCAAAGCCTCGCAGCTCTTAAACTCGATCCCCGTGTTATCGCCAGCTATTTAAGCTGACTTTCCTTTTTAAGTGTCAGTTTTTGAAGTTCAAAAGCTCTTTTTCTTTCTTTATTCTCTCTTTTTCCCTCTCTTCTGCTTCCAATCATAATTCAAACTGTTTAATTTCTGCTGCGCTTTCCTTATCTCTTGCCTCTATCTCAAGCTGCTTCATTTGTAATTGAATTTTTTGCCATCTTTATAAATTCTGATGGTTTCTCCAGCAGGTTTACATGCTAAGCCACTGCTGTAATTATCTCTGCTTTCCTCTCAGATGTAGCCAGCTTCTCTACGAATTCCCGCAGCTTGATCTTATTCACTTTTTGCAAAACTTCCAAAGGCACCACATCCACTTCCAGAAACCTTGTGGTGACTGAAAGAACCATTACTATTCCAAGCTTTGTCTACCCAAACAAACCAACACCAAAAATAAAGACACTAGCATCTACCACTCGCTGTTTAAAATCCCGCAAAGAGCCCCCAACTTGTTATGAACGAGGCCAGACCACTCAAAACATTTTTAACCAGACCATAACTCTGCAATTTGTTTCTATAAGTATACAGTGAAAATTACCTGGAGTAAGTTAGCGAGGTTGACTACCAGATTTTAAAACAGACAAAAATTGATTCACAAAGTTACACAATGAAACACAAAGAACAGAATAAAGAACCCCTACAGATCTCGGTCTATCCAAACTAGACTTAATTATGCTGTTCCGAATATACACAGCAGTCCCAATAAGCAAACCCCCTTTACAACACAGTACAAAAAAAAGGGTCAGCTGCTTACAGGTTGAAATTAGAAGGGCAGAAGAGAGAGTTTCCACTCAGCTCACTGTTGAACTCCCAACCAGTTCTGGACTGAACTAAATGCTCAGCTAGAGAGCTGACCACTCCCAGATCCCTTTGTATTTTGGCTTTATGAATTTTCTCACCGTTTAGAAAGTAATCTGTGCTTTTATTCTTTTTGCCAAAGTGTAAGACCTTGCATTTGTTCACGTTGAATTTCATCAGCCATTTCCTGGACCACTCTCCCAAACTGTCTAGAGCCTTCTGCAGCCTCCCCACTTCCTCAGTACTACCTGCCTGTCCACCTAACTTCACATCTTCGGCAAACTTCGCTAGAATGCCCCCAGTCCCTTCATCCAGATCATTAATATATAATGCAATCAGCTGTGGCCCCAACACTGAACCCTGCGGGACACCACTCGTCACCGGCTGCCATTCCAAAAAAGAACCTTTTATCCTAACTCTCTGCCTTCTGTCAGACAGCCAATCCTCAATCCATCCCAGTAGCTCACCTCGAACACCATGGGCCCTCACCTTGCTCAGCAGCCTCCCATGTGGCACCTTATCAAAGGCTTTTTGGAAGTCTAGATAGACCACATCCACTGGGTTTCCCTGGTCTAACCTACTTGTCACCTCTTCAAAGAATTCCAACAGGTTTGTCAGGCATGACCTCCCCTTACTAAATCCATGTTGATTTGTTCTAATCAGACTCTGCTCTTCTAAGAATTTAGAAACCTCATCCTTAATGATGGATTCTAGAATTTTACCAACAACTGAGGGTAGGCTAATTGGCCTTTAATTTTCCATCTTTTGTCTTTATCCTTTCTTGAACAAGGGGGTTACAACAGCGATCTTCCAATCATCTGGGACTTTCCCTGACTCCAGTGACTCTTGAAAGTTCTCAGCCAATGCCTCTGCTATTTCCTCAGCCACCTCTCTCAGAACTCTAGGATGTAGCACATCGGGGCCAGGAGATTTACCAATTTTAAGACTTTTTAGCTTTTCTAGCACTATCTCTTTTGTAATGGCAACCATATTCAACTCAGCCCCCTGACTTCCTTTAATTGTTGGGATATTACTCATGTCTTCCACTGTGAAAACCGACGCAAAGTACTTGTTAAGTTCTCCTGCTATTTTCTTATCTCCCATCACTAGGCTTCCAGCATCAGTTTGAAGTGGCCCAATGTCTACTCTTGCCTGTCGTTTGTTTCTTATGTATTGAAAGAAACTTTTACTATCATTTCTAATATTACTGGCTAGCCTACCTTCATATTTGATCCTCCCCTTCCTTATTTCTCTCTTTGTTATCCTCTGTTTGTTTTTGTAGCCTTCCCAATCTTCTGATTTCCCACTAAGTTCATCAAAGTTGTGATAATGCATTGGAAATTATGTTCTCTCATACTACTACATTTATAATTTACAAATTGAATAGCTGCAATAATAAACTCAATCTAAACAGTCTGGTATTTTTATCTTTAAAATTTTCCAAAACGTTAAGGGTTATGATCTGTATATGCAATTATCTCAGATACTTTACTGACAACACCAAGCTCAAGGTTTCTTTATCAATTGTAGATTTTTTTTGTTGATGAATATTCAACTTTCTGGAAAAATACCCAATAGGTCTTTCTATCTTCTCATCGATTTCTTGCAAGACTACAGCATCAACACCCACGTCATTCACATCGATAGCCACCTTGAATAGCTTTGCGTAATTATGTGTGGCTAACACTGGAACAGTGGTTAGCACAGCTTTCAGGCTGTCAAATGCCTTCTGACATTCTTCTGTCTACTGAAATTTCCTGCACTTCAATCAGTGGAGCAACCATGCTACTAAAATTTAGTATGAATTTTCAATAAAAATCACTCAGTCCCAGGAATACTAACACTTCCCTTTACACCCATGGTATGAGAAATTTCCCAATAACCTTTGTTTTACATCCCATGGGGCCATCTATCCATGTCTAATGCTATGGTCTACAAATGTGACTTCAGCTTATGCAAACATACTCTTAGCCAGATTTATCACCAAGCCTGTCTCCCAAAGTCAAGCAAATGAATCTGCTACATTCTTCAAACGTTCCTTCCATGTGTGACTATAAATCACAAGATTATCTATGTACATCACACAATTGGGTAATCCCAAAATGACCTCATTGGTTAGTCTTTGAAATATAGCATACTAAATAGCAAGACCTCAAGCTGGTTAAGTCCATTCTGTGTCACAAAAGCTGCAACTTCCTTTGTTCTTTTGGATAAAAGTTCCTCCAGTATCCACTGAGTAAGTCCAATTTTGAAACGTAAGTTGCATGTCCTACCTTCTCAATATATTCTTCCGGTTGTGGAATAGGATTTGAATCAGATTTTGTAATACATTGACTCTGTGATAGTCCCCACATAACTGTTGGGTACCATCTAATGTTTAGCACCATTACTATGGGTGAACACCAGTCACTGCAATTCACTTCAATTATGTCGTCTCTAAACATGTTTTTTAATCTCTATTTGAACCTGTGCCAATTTTTGAGGGTTAAGTCAACAAGGATGTTGCTTGATTAGAACAGCATTTCCAAAATCTTGCATAATCATGTTAGTATTTCCCAGTTTATTCCCACATATCTCACCATGTAATTTAGGGTGTAGGTTTGCTCGCTGAGCTGTAGGTTTGATATCCAGACATTTCATTACCTGGCTAGGTAACATCATCAGTGGCAACCTCCAAGTGAAGCGAAGCTGTTGTCTCCTGCTTTCTATTTATATCTTTCTCCTGGATGGGGTTTCTGGGGTTTGTGGTGATGTCATTTCCTGTTTGTTTTCTGAGGGGTGATAGATGGCATCTAGATCTTTGTGCTTGTTTATGGTGTTGTGGTTGGAGTGCAAGGCCTCTAGGAATCCTCTGGCATGTCTTTGCTTAGCCTTTCCCAGGATAAATGTGTTGTCCCAGTCGAAGTGGTGGGTTTTTTCATCCATGTGTAGGGCTATGTGGGAGAGGGGGTCTTGTCTTTTTGTGGCTAGCTGTAGTTCGTGTATCCTGGTGGCTAACTTTCTTCCTGTTTGTCCTACGTAGTGTTTGTGGCAGTCCTTGCATGGAATTTTATAGATGACGTTGGTTTTGTCCATGGGTTGTACTGGGTCTTTTAAGTTTGTTAGTTTTTGTTTGAGAGTGTTGGTGGTATTTCAAGATATTTTTCAATGTATAATTTCAGTTACATCACACTGTAAATTTTTGCTATAAATTCTGTGCCTTACAATTTTGTCCTCCACATTCATCTGATGAAGGAGCAGCGCTCCGAAAGCTAGTGCTTCCAATTAAACCTGTTGGACTATAACCTGGTGTTGTGTGATTTTTAACTTTGTAAACCAGGATAAAGCTGAGCTGGGAGAACTGTCCACTCCCCTTTCATTGTACAAGTTTTTTTTAACTTGACAGCCTTTTTCTGAGGCAATATCTGTTAGTCTTAATCAAATTGGCCCTAAAACCCTTCAAACTTAGACTTTTCAGAGTATATTTTATGACCTCTCTGAAAATAAAAGCCATGGACAACATAATCTTGTTAAAAGAGCAGCAGCATCACAACCTCTTCTCTATAGCTAACCATTAATTCAACTTGATGAGCTTCTGCCTATTTTTCATCTGCCTGAATATGTGATGTTCTCCATTTCCTCATCAAGACTTCATTTTTAAGGAGGTAATATCCTAGGATACAGTGTATACTCAGATTCTTGTTCTGTGTATGCTTTTTGATACAACTGCTGTATTTCTTTTCATCTTTTCGTTGTAATTCAACTAACCTATCTGAACTAAAAGTATCCACTTTGTCCTCCACCTGTTCTTGTTTTTCCTCAAACGTTTGATCAAACAATCTTATTAAACATAAGACAACTTCCTTATCTTTGCTCTTTGATTTCTTCTCCAATTTCAACATGTGACTTTGTGACCTTGTCACCCTACAGTCAGGAAAAATCCCAGAATATACTTCCTGTAACATTTCAGTTGATTAGTTTTCCACTGGCTTTTCACATAATAGGCATCACTACCACTTGTGATCCAGTTGTGTCATTTCCAAGGATAAACTATCTCCAGCGCAAACAATTTTTCTATTACTCCTATCACTACTTCACCAGTTTTCACCAGACATTCAATCCCACCTATTACAATGGAATACTCAACCTGAATTCCATATATTATCACCTAGTCTGACAAAACTCCCTTTTCGATCACATATCTCCTCACCTCTCACCATCAAAGATTGACTTGCTCCTGTATCTCTTAAAATTTTAATTTCTTTACCTACATTTCCTGATACATAAGTAAACCTTATTTGCACAGGTAAATTCTTTAAAGAAGTCTAGTACTGTCTTATTAACCAACCCCTGACAAGGTTGTACTTTCTTTGGTAGCTTTTTGGCTTCCATTGGGATCTCCTTTACCACTTTAATAACACCCATTGACTTATCTTGTTTTACAGCATCCAGTTTTCCAGTGCTTTTCTTAAACAGCCAACACTGTGACTTCATGTGTCCTACTTAACTGCAGTGAAAACACTTGAGGTTTTTTACTTCTCTTCTCCCCTCATAGATTTCCCTTTTACCCTGTGATAAACTATCTTTACTATATTCAATGAGATCTCCTTTTCTGGATGTAAGTTTGCTCGCTGAGCTCGAAGGTTAGTTTTCAGATATTTTGTTACCATATTAGATAACATCACCAGTGAGCCTTCGGTGAAGTACTAGTATTATGACCCGCTTTCTATTTATGTGTTTGGGTTTCCTTGGGTTGGTGATGTCATTTTCTGTGGTTATGTCATTTCCTGTTTTTATTCTCAGTGGATGGTAAATGGGATCCAAGTCGATGTGTTTGTTGATAGAGTTCCGGTTGGAATGCCATGCTTCTAGGAATTCTCGTGCGTCTCTCTGTTTGGCTTGTCCCAGGATGGGTGTGTAGTCCCAGTCGAAGTGGTGTCCTTTCTCATCTGTATGTAAGGATACTAGTGAGAGTGGGTCATGTCTTTTTATGGCTAGTTGATGTTCATGTATCTTGGTGGCTAGTTTTTTGCCTGTTTGTCCAATGTAGTGTTTGTTACAGTTCTTGCAAGATATTTCCTAAAATACATTAGTTTTGCTTGTTGTCTGTATGGGGTCTTTCAAGTTCATTAGCTGCTGTGTTAGTGTGTTGGTGGGTTTGTGGGCTACCATGATGCCAAGACGTCTGAGTAGTCTGGCAGTCATTTCTGAGATGTCTTTGATTTGGGGGAGAGTGGCTCAGGTTTCTGGATGCATTTTGTCTGCTTGTTTGGCTTTGTTGCTGAGAAATCAGCGGACTGCGTTCATTGGGTACCTGTTCATTTTGAATACGCTGTATAATTGATTTTCCTCTGCTCCTCATAGTTCCTCTGTGCTGTAGTGTATGGTGGCTTGTTGAAAGAATGTTCTAATGCAGCTTTGTTTGTGGGCGTTGGGATGATTGCTTCTGTGGTTCAGTATTTGGTCTGTATATGTTGTTTTCCTGTGAACGCTGGTTTGAAGTTCCCCATCGGCTGTTCTCTCTACTGTGACACCTAGAATGGCAGTTTGTTGCTGTTTTCCTCCTCTTCAGCAAATTTTATGCCACAAGGATATTATTGATGGTCTTGAAGGTTTCCTCTAATTTGTTTCATTGAGCGATGACAAAGGTATCACCTACGTAGCGGCCCCAAAGTTTGGGTTGGATGGTTGGCAGAGCAGTTTGTTCAAGTCTCTGCATTACTGCCTCTGCTAAGAACCCTGATATTGGAGACCCCATGGGCGTTCCGTTGGTTTGTCTGTAGGTTTCTTTATTGAAAGTGAAGTGCGTGGAAAGGCATAGGTCCACTAGCTTGATGGTATTGCTTGTTGATGAAGTTGGTCTGTTTGGTGTATGTGTCTTTGGGTCTTCTAATAGTGTCATCAGTGTTTCCTTGGCCAGATTAATGTTGATGGATGTGAACAGGGCTGTTACGTCAAAACAAACCATTATTTCATACTCTTCTTTCTTGGTGTCTTTGATGGTTTTCAGGAATTCTTGGGTGGAGTTGATGGAGTGACGTGAGTCTCCTACTAAGTTTTTTAGTCTTTTGTGTAGCTCCTTGACTAATTTGTAAGTTGATGTTCCAGGTAGCGAGACTATGAGTCTGAGGGGGGCTCCTGGTTTATGAATTTTGGGTAATCTGTAGAAGCATGGTATGTTGGATCCATTTGGTTTCATTTTTTGGAAGTCTGTCTTACTTAATTCTCCAGATTTCTGAAGTTTTTTTCAATAGGGTTGTGATTCAGTTTTCTAGTTGTGGGGGTTGATCTATCGCCACCTGTTGGTAAATATCAGTATCTGCAAGCAATGCATTTGCTTTTTCAATGTAGTCTGTTTGGTTTAAAATGACTGTCAAGCATTCTTTGCCTGCAGTAGGATAACAATGTATTTATCTTTTTTGGTCCTTCTAGTGCTTTCCTTTCTTGTCTATTGAGTGTGATTCCATCCTTTTTCCTGCTTAATGTTGGTGCAACTGTCTGTCTAATGGTTTGCTGGGTTTCTTCTGTGAGTTCATTTTCTTCCATTTTGCCAGAACAGCGAGGAGAGAAGGAGTGGTGAAGCGAGGGCTGCTGGGAAGGCTGAGTTTTCCCACATTAACAGGGACTTACCTCGGGAGTCGGGCCACCATTTGCTGAGAGTTGCGAGGGAGGAGCGAAGGACTTCTGGGAAGTCACATACTTGTGTGATTGCGTTACCTGAAACACTACTCGGGTAGTGTCTCCCACCCATCCTCCTCCTCTAACCAAAAAAAACAGGATCTGTGCGCCAGCTTGGGAAGGTAACGAGTTTATTTTTTTTATTCCTTATTTTTTCAACAGTCTCTTTGGGATGTCCCTGCTGACTACATCTGTGGGAAGTGCACCCAACTCCAGCTCCTTGAAAATTGCGTTAGAGAACTGAAGCTGGAACTGGATGAACTTTGGATCATTCGGGAGACAGAGGGGGTTATTGAGAGGAGTTACAGGGAGGTAGTCACTCCTAAGATACAAGAAAAAGGCAGATGAGTTACAGTCAGGGGACGGAAAAGGAACCGGCAGGCAGTGCAGGGATCCCCTGTGGCCATTCCCCTCAACACTAAGTATACCATTTTGGATACTGTTGGGGGGGATGACTTTCTAGGGGAAAGCAGTGGGGAACAGGGCTCTGGCACAGAGTCTGTCCCTGCTGCTCAGAAGGGAAAGGGGAAGAGGAGCAGAGCAGTAGTCATTGGGGACTCCATAGTTAGGGAGACAGATAGAAGGTTCTGTGGGGACGAGAGAGACTCACAATTGATGTGTTGCCTCCCAGGTGCCAGGGTTCATGATGTCTCTGATCATGTTTTTGAGATCCTTAAGGGGGAGGGGGAGCAGCCCCAAGTCGTGGTCCACATTTGCACCAACGACATAGGTAAGAAGACAGATTGGGATTTAAGGCAGAAATTCAGGGAGCTAGGATGGAAGCTTAGAGCTAAGACGAACAGAGTTGTTGTCTCGGTTTTGTTGCCCGTGTCACGTGCTAGTGAGGCAAGGAATAGGGAGAGAGACGAGTTGAACACGTGGCTACAGGGATGGTGCAGAAGGGAGGGTTTTGGATTCTTGGATAATTGGGGCTCTTTCTGGGGGTAGGTGGGACCTCTACAAGCAGGATGGTCTTCATCTGAACCAGGGGGGTACCAATATCCTGGGGGGTAAATTCACTAAGGCTATTGGGGTGGGTTTAAACTAATCCAGCAGGGGGATGAGAACCAAAATTGTAGTTCGAGTATAGAAAAGGTTGAGAGTAGGGAGGTTCAAAATCAAGTTTCAGGGACGCAAGATGGCCCCGGCAAGCAAGACGTTGGTTTGAAGTGTGTCTACTTCAATGCCAGGAGCATCCAGAATAAGGTGGGTGAACTTGCAGCATGGGGTGGTACCTGGGACTTCCATGTTGTGGCCATTTCGGAGACATGGTTAGAGCAGGGACAGGAATGGTTGTTGCAGGTTCCAGGATTTAGATGTTTCAGTAAGAACAGAGAAGATGGTAAAAGAGGGGGAGGTGTGGCATTGTTGGTCAAGGACAGTATTACAGTTGCAGAAAGGATGTTTGGGGGCTCGTCATCTGAGGTAGTATGGGCTGAAGTTAGAAACAGGAAAGGAGAGGTCACCCTGTTGGGAGTTTTCTATAGGCCTCAGAATAGTTCCAGAGATGTAGAGGAAAGGATTGCAAAGATGATTCTTAATAGGAGTGAGAGAGACAGGATAGTTGTCATGGGGGACTTCAACTTTCCAAATATTGACTGGAAACACTATAGTACGAGCACTATAGATGGGTCATTGCATTCCTGGCAATTGTAAATGCAGAGCTATTGCTGCAATTAATTCCCCTTTCCTTACAGACAAGGGCCACTTCAACTCCAGCTGGTCTACCAATTCCAAAAGCTTTGCCTTAGTCACTTTCTGTAATAACCCAAAGTGATTTCTTACAACCCCAGGAAACATAGTGATGAAAAGAGTCATTATTATACAAGGCACATCCCATTTAAACAAACAGAATACCACCCCTGAAAAACAACAACATTCACCACTCACTATCTTTGAGTCCAATAATGCTCAACACAACCTGGAATTGGTGATCGTGATCTCAACAAGAACATGCCAATGTGTTCTGGACCAAAATAAATCCCTTCAAAAACATCAAGGACATAGCCTAGACACTAACTTTATTGTATTTAAAGGCAAGTGTAAGGTGATGTGTTTCAAGTGTAATTTCATTACACTACTCAGCTTTAAGCAAAACACAATTTATTCTTACTCTAGAGTTAAAATATAAACAGAAGAAAGACAAATTGGTATAACTTTAACTCTATTGGAAAACCTAACAGAATAACAGAACTGAGGAAAGTCACTGAACCTGAAAAGTTAACTTTGTTATCTCTTCACAGATGCTGCCAAACCTACTAGGCATTTCCAGCAACTTCTGTTTTTAGATTAGTTTAGATTCCCTACAGTGCAGAAACAGGCCCTTCGGCCGAACTAGTCCATACCGACCCATTTCCCTCTAACTAATGCACCTAGCACTATGGGCAATTTAGCATGGCCAATTCACCTAACCTGCACATCTTTGGATTGTGGGAGGAAACCGGAGCACCCAGAGAACACCCATGCAGACATGGGGAGAATGTGCACTTCCCGGACCTCCTCACTCTGAACAACTTCTCTTTCCAATCCTCCCACTTCCTCCAAACCAAAGGAGTAGCCATGGGCACCCGCATGGGCCCCAGCTATGCCTGCCTCTTCGTTGGATATGTGGAACAGAATCTTCCGCAGCTACACTGGCACCACCCCCCACCTTTTCCTCCACTACATCGATGACTGTATCGGCACTACCTCGTGTTCCCACGAGGAGGTTGAACAGTTCATCCACTTTACTAACATCTTCCACCCCGACCTCAAATTTACCTGGACTGTCTCAGACTCCTCCCTTCCCTTCCTAGACCTTTCCATTTCTATCTCGGACGACCGACTCAACACGGACGTTTACTATAAACCCGACTGACTCCCACAGCTACCTAGATTACACCTCCTCCCACCCTGCCCCCTGTAAAAATGCCATCCCATATTCCCAATTCCTTCGCCTTCGCGGCATCTGCTCCCAGGAGGACCAATTCCAATACCGAGCAATCCAGATGGCCTCCTTCTTCAAAGACCGCAATTTCCCCTCAGACATGGTTGACAATGCTCTCCACCGCATCTCCTCCACTTCCCGCACCTCCGCCCTTGAACCCCCGCCCCTCCAATCACCACCAGGACAGAACCCCACTGGTCCTAACCTACCACCCCACCAACCTCCAGATACATCGTATCATCCTTCGTCATTTCTGCCACCTCCAAACAGACCCCACCACCAGGGATATATTTCCCTCCCCACCCCTATCAGCGTTTCAGAAAGACCACTCCCTCCACGACTCCCTTGTCAGATCCACACCCCCCCCACCAACCCAATCTCCACTCCCGGCACCTTCCCCTGCAACCACAAGAAATGCAAAACGTGCGCCCACACCTCCCCCCTCACTTCCCTCCAAGGCCCCAAGGGATCCTTCCATACCCGTCAGAAATTCACCTGCACCTCCCCACACATCATTTACTGTATCCGCTGCACCCGATGTGGCCTCCTATACATTTCAGAGAACACCTCTGGGACACCCGCACCAACCAACCCAACCGCCCCGTGGCTGAACACTTAACTCCCCCTCCCACTCCGCCAAGGACATACAGGTCTTTGGCCTCCTCCATCGCCAGACCATGGCAACACGACGCCTGGAGGAAGAGCACCTCATCTTCTGCCTAGGAACCCTCCAACCACACGGGATGAATGCAGATTTCTCCAGCTTTCTCATTTCCCCTCCCCCCACCTTTTCTCAGTCCCAACCCTCAGACTCAGCACCGCCTTCTCGACCTGCAATCTTCTTCCCGACCTCTCCGCCCCCACCCCCTCTCCGGCCTATCACCCTCACCTTAACCTCCTTCCACCTATCGTATTCCCAACGCCCCTCCCCCAAGTCCCTCCTCCCTACCTTTTATCTTAGCCTGCTGGACACACTTTCCTCATTCTGAAGAAGGGCTTATGCCCAAAACGTTGATTCTCCTGTTCCTTTGATGCTGCCTGACCTGCTGCGCATTTCCAGTAACACATTTTTAAGCTCTGATCTCCAGCATCTGCAGTCCTCACTTTCTCCTAGCATTAATTCATTGTTAATTAAAGAATGGAAAGCTACATTACTGGCCAGAGTGTGTGCAGGCAGTGGCAGCAACAGCCTTATTGGTAGAGGAGAGTCGGAAATTTACTTTTGGGGGAGCCTTAATAGTCAGCACCCCACATCAGGTACAGATCATACTAAATCAGAAAGCAGGTCGGTGGCTTATGGACTCTAGAATTCTAAAGTATTAAGTAATTCTAATAGAGAGGGATGACCTTACATTGATCACAGACATTTGTCTGAATCCAGCTACCTTTCTCTGCAAAGGGGAAGATGAAGCTGCCTCAGACCTAAAACATGACTGCCTCGACATTATAGAATATCAGACTAAAGTAAGAATGGACCTTAAGAGATATCCCTCTACATGCATGGGTCCTCCAAAGTGATTGAAGGTAAAAGACACAATGGATATGCAGTAGTGGATGAAATAGAGGGGAGTGTTATTGAGGCTAGTTGACTACCCACTGATTGGTCGGCACAGACTTGCGAACTTTATGCACTAGGCAGGGCCCTTAAGACCTTGGAAGGCAAAGAAGGAACTGTATACACAGATTCTAAGTATGCCATCGGGGTGGTACGCACATGTGGGAAGATGTGGCAGGAGAGGGGACTGATAAACAGTAGGGGTAAAGAAGCTGGGCTCCGACCATTTCAGAGCATTCAGGTAGATTATACCGAATTACCCCGAGTGGGAAGACTGAGGTATATGCTGGTAATGGTTGATCACTGATCTGGATGGGTGGAGGCATACACTTTAGCCACTGCTACCGCAAGTGGGGTGTCCAAGATAATACTTGAACACTTAATCCCCAGATACAGGAATGTATAGATTTGGATCAGGGAACTCATTTTACTTCCAGGGTACTCCAGAGAGTGATGAAGGGGTTAGGAGTCTCCTGGGAGTTCCACACCCCTTGGCACCCACCTTCATCAGGAAAGGTTGAGAGAATGAACCAGACACTCAAGAAGCAGTTATCTAAATTAATAATAGAAACAAGACCCCCTTGGACTAAGTGTTTACCAAAGCCCTTTTGCAAGTGTGAATGGCCCCAAGGAAAGATATGGGGCTGTCCCCTTAGGGGATATTGTTTGGCCTGCCCTATCTGGGAACGAAAGGAGTATTGCCAACCCTGGAGACTAAAGCTCTGTTCTTAATGAAGTATATACTGGGCTTGTCCTCCTATTTGTTTTTTCTTAGGAGACAAGGATTACTGGCACAGACTCCGCCCTTTGAATTCGCTGTTCATCCCATCCGGCCAGGAGGTTGGGTCCTAATTAAGTCATAGATAGAAACTACATTGCAACCAGATTGGGAGGGACCGTACCAGGCTCTTTTGACTACTGAAACAGCGATACGCACGGCAGAGAAAGGCTGGACTCACTACACCAAGATTAAAGGACTGGTGGAATCCCCGGTTAAGAAAGAACTCTGGACAGCCGAATCAACAGAAGAACCACTGAAACTCAGACTCAAAAGACTTTAAGTAAGTGATTTTTATGTGGACGTGGGATAGTTTCTTTTTGATACCTATATATTTTATTGCATGTTAAATCTCTCGGCCCTTCAATACTATTGTAGGATGCTGGGGATGCTTAGGGTTACTATATTAGCTTTCTTAGTATTGGGATTTTGTCAAATGATGCTGTCATCTCCATATTTGTTATTAACGGTCCCCGAGTCTGAATATCCACAAGTAATAAAGGTCGATGCTTGCAGCATAGTAAAATGCACAGATGTAAAGTATCAGAGGGAGTATATTTCCTCCAAAATCCTTCTTAAGACCCGACCGGCACAGGGTATGATTCGCAAAACCGCCACCTGGCATCACTATCCATAGAACCCCCTTTCGTCCAGCCCTAGACTGTCCTGACAGTGCCACCCAATATATCTCACCATTAAAAATACCTCCTCTGAAGACTCCTTTCCCCGTAAAAATGGGTCTCGACTCCTTACTAACGATTTAAAGATAGTAATGGAAGCCACTGGGAAGTGTTTTTCGAACTGCTGTTTTCGAATAGCCATAGGAAATGGAAAATGAGCCAAACAATTTGATAGTAAGATTCATCAACCTTTTGCCCTCCCAACGACCCAAAGGTGGTAAAGATTATGGAGGTGAAGGACTTGAAGCAGACCATTGAAATAGAAACTGGATATGGGGACGCAGATGTCTGGGTTGAATGGGTAAAGTACACTGTCAAAACTCTGAATAAAAGCAATTGCTATGCATGTGCCTCCAGTAGGCCGGTTGCCCACATAGTCCCCTTTCCGCTCGGGTGGAACCGAAACAGGAAGGGCATGGAATATATGATAGCCCTGTATCAGGATAAGACTGCATGGAATGATAGGAATTGTATATCCATATCTCTAATGTTCCCTCCCTTGGAGAAGACAGATTTGAAAGCTCCCCTCCCCCGTTTTTAACCACAGTCGGGAATCACACATCGTGTATAAGCCGGCAGGGTACAAATTGGTCTAGCGACTTGGGGAAGCTGAGGTTATGTATAGAAACTCAGAATGACACCGAAACAGACAAAGGAGGGAACTACTCAGCACTCAGAGTTCCCCGGGCGGATCTCTGGTGGTACTGTGGAGGCAGAATATTGCGACCTACCATACTTCCTGACTAGAGAGGGATATGTGCAATTGTGCAATTGGCAATCCCATTCACCTTGGCATTTGAGAAGGAGAAGGTGGTAGTAACAAAGAATGAGAGGAGTAAAAGGTCATTATTAGATACTTCCTTTGATGATAGGATTTATCTCGACTCTATTGGAGTTCCTAGAGTGGTCCCCGATGAGTTCAAGGCCCGCAACCAGATTGCAGCAGGTTTGAATCGGCCCTATTTTGGTGGGTAATGGTCAACAAGAATGTGGATTGGATAAACTATATTTTTTACAACCAGCAAAGATTCATCAATTACACTAGAGATACAGTCAAGGGTATTTCCGAGCAACTTAATGTAACCAGCAGAATGGCCTGGGAAAACAGACTGGCCCTAGATATGATCCTAGCTGAAAAAGGGGGTGTATGTGTGATGTTAGGAGGTAGCTGTTATACCTTTATTCCAAATAATACAGCACCTGATTGGTCAATCTCTCGTGCCTTGCGAGGATTGACCATCTTGGCAGAAGAATTGGCTGAGAATTCAGGAGTGGACACATCACTCACGAGATGGCTGGAATCATGGTTTGGGAAATGGAAGGGAGTGGTAGTCTCCATCCTCACCTCTCTGATAGTGGTAGCAGGGTTACTGACAGCAATTGGCTGTTGTATCATACCTTGTGTACGAAGGTTAACCCAGTGGCTAATTGAAACGGCCTTAGCAAAACAAATGCCTGTAAAAGGTAATCAGGCAGAGGAACTCAACCTCTTGAACAATGAGGGGATGGGTGACCTTAAGGAATTAGCCACTATAAATGAAGTCTCAGGGATGATACTAGCCAACTGGAAGGCAACGTATGAGACAAATGCAGAAGACAACGCTTAGTAGCCAAGAAGAAAAGGAGGGGATTGTAAGGTATAGGGTTAAAATTGTGCAGAATAAGGGAACAGGTGTTGCTTCTGCAAAAGTTTACATTATAAAATTAGGCTGTGCATGCCAAGACTAAACAGTGAGAAGCGAAAACAGGTCGAATTATCTACGACTAATAGGGCAGAGCGATCGTGTAGCGGGATGTACCAGGCATAGGAAAACAGAATAAGTGAAAACAGGTAGAATTATTTATGACTAATAGGGCAGAGCAACCTTGTAGCCGGATGTACCAGTAACTGGAGAATAGTGTGCCAGTCGCAGGAAGAATGTGACCAACGAATGGAATTTAGTTTGGCAGGATGATCGCATGAAGACAGCAAACTATGCCAGGATAGTCACATATAAGGGATGAGATAAATAAGAGTAAGGGGCGACAGGCTTTGAGTAATGGGAGAAGTAAACAGAGGCGGAGAGAAACTAGACAAAGGTGGAGTGAAGCTAGAGCTTGTGATAGGCTATGCGCTACAGCAAAACTAACCAATGGGATGAAAGGGGAGGACCGAGAGACGCAGCTGAACAGCATAAATCAGAATGTAACCCTCAGATCGGGGTACCTACTCATTAGGCACCCGTTCTTGCAAGTACGTATCAATAAAATTCACTGCTTCAGAATTTGACTTGGACTGAAATTTATTAATATGTGAGTTTTGTTTCTCACACATGGTATACAGAGCTGTGATGTTCCCCACCTCCTATATGGTTCTGAGAAACGACACCTCAAGGCACTGGAGCAGTACCACCAATGATGCCTGCGCAAAATCTTGCGAAACCACTGGGAAGAAAGTCACACAAATACCAGCATCATTGACAAGGCCAACTGGGCACATTATGGACATATGATGGACTGGGCACATTACCCACATGATCGAAACACGACTCCTCAAGCAGGTGCTCTACTCCAAGCTTTTTGAAATGGCAGGCAAGCCCCAGGTGGACAGAGAAAGTACTTCAGTGATACCCTTAAGGCCTCAGTGTGGCATTCCTGCAGACATCTGGGGATCACTGGTTCAAGACCGTCCAAGATGGAAGAGGAACATCTGGGAAGGCATCAAGCAACTTGGATCTTGCAGTCAGAAAAAAGCAGAGGCCAGGCAAAAACAGTGTTAAGGAGCACATTCCCACACCAACACCATGTCTACCCCTTCTCGTGACCACCTTCTGCTCCAAGAGTAACAAAACTGACAAAGGGCCAGTTAGACTCGAAACGTCAGCTCTTTTCTCTCCTTACAGATGCTGCCAGACCTGCTGAGATTTTCCAGCATTTTCTCTTTTAGTTTCAGATTCCAGCATCTGCAGTAATTTGCTTTGATCCTTGGTCTGTAAAGACATCTACGAACTCACGCTGAGTGGAAGAGAGTCATCCTCATCTGCAAGGGACCGTCATTGATAATGTTAAAAATCACACAACACCAGGTTATAGTCCAACAGATTTAATTGGGAGCACACTAGCTTTCGGAGCGACGCTCCTTCATCAGGTGATTGTGGAGGGCTCGATCGTAACACAGAATTTATAGCAAAAAATTTGCAGTGTGATGTAACTGAAATTATACATTGAAAAATTGATTGTTAAGCCTTTCATCTGTTAGAATACAGTGACAGTTTCACTTCTTTCACGTGTAAATCACAAAACCCTTTTTAAAGTTGCATTCTCGGGTTAGCTGTTAACAATGGTGATAGGTAGACAACATGTTAGCCCCCTGTGTTCTCTGTCTATGACCTGATGGTTAGATTGATTCTAATCTAAAAAGTGACTTTGTACACCCCAGTCCAACACTGGCATCTCCAAGTCATTGATAAAGATAGGGTTAAGGTTAGTGTGCAGTTTAGAGTCAATATTATCTCTGTTGCTATGGTAAAGTTAGTGTTCATGTTGGGTTTTGGGAGCACTGTTTCACTTTAGCGTTTTATTTAGAGTCAGCTTTATGTTGGAGGTTTATTGTAGTGTTATCTAATAAACCTAGTTTATTGTAGGTTAGGGTTACTATAATCACCCTACCGACTAGGCCTCACCTGAAGCGCATGCGCCGTAACGTGGCGCCGGTATCCTGGCGAAAGAGAAACACATTCTCCCCCAAAACCGGGAACCGCCGGAGCCCCCCCCCCCCACAATAACCGGGAACCGCCGGAGCCCCCCCCCAAAGAGCGGTCCCGCGCAATGAACAAACAGAAGGAAAGTGCCGGTGAGTTTGTGCAGCGTTAGAGCGGGAGACAGGAGCAGAGGGGCCGGCGGCCTCAATCTAAACTTTCTTCGATTAATTCGATACAGTTGAAAATCTGCGAAGCATGAGAAGTTTGGTCAAGGTTGCTCTTGTAATCTATAATTTTATTCTAAATCAGCAGCAGTAGGTTCCCTGAAATTTACAGCAGAGTAGTGGATAGAAGCCCTTCGGGCCATCGTGTCCGCACTGACCGTCAGTCGTAAGAATATGAAGAACTGCAGATGCTGGAAATCAGACACAAAAGCAGAAATTCCTGGAAAACTCAGCCAGTCTGGCAACATCGGTGGAGAAAAAGCAGTGTTAACGGTTCCGGTCTATTGACTAGTCTTCAGAATAGATTGTCATTAGAGAAAAGGTGGAAAATATGCAGAAGATGGTGTGGGGGAGGAGTAAAAAGATAGGTTTAGATGGAGCCCAGACAGAGGGAAAAACAATTGGACTGACAAAGGAATGGATAGAAGTCGGCCTGGGAGAATCAATTAGAAACAAAAATATGCTGGAATCCAAAGTAGACAAGCCGGAAGCTGGAAGAACACAGCACATGAATATGCAAGGAATGGAGGGATATGGACCTTGGGCAAGCAGAAGGTATTGGTCTAATTTGGCACATGTTCAGCACAACATCATGGGCCGAGTGGCCCATTCCTATACTGTGATTAGCGAATACAATAAACTAGAATGAATGAAGTGCAAGTAAGTGCTGTTTCACTTCAAAGATGTGTCCGGGGTCTTGGATTGTGAAAAGGAAGGAAGTAAACAGGCAATTGCATTGGAAGGTCCTGAGGGACAAGATGTGCATGTATTTGGAAAGGCAAAGACTGATAAGGGATGGATGTTGGGAGTGGAGGAGGAGTGGCCTAAAGTGTCTCAGAGGGAACTGTCCCTGTGGAAGGCTGACGGGGTGGAATGTATGTGTCTCGTAGTAGCATCCTGCTGGAGGTAGCAAAAATGGCAGCTAATGATCCTTTGGATGTGAACACTGGCGGGGTGGTCAGTAAGGGCCGGGTGACTCAATTGTTCTGGGAGGGAAGATAAGGTGTAAGGGCAAAGTGAGGGAAATAGGTCGGACATACCTCTGGGCTCTGTCAACCACAGTGTTAGGGAAGAAATTAGACATTTTGGAGGCTTCCTTGAAGAAGCTGGCATCATCGGAATAGATGCGACTGAGATGGAGATACTGAGAGAATGAAATAGAGTCTTTACAGGAAACAAGGTGTGAAGATGAACAGTCAACATAATGATGATTGATAACCTGCTTGGTTTTGTTTTCAGTGCCTCAGCAGGTAAAGGTAGGTATCCCACATGCCAATTTAACTACCTTACCTACCTTCAAGTTTCAATGTTCATGCACATCAAGCTCCCTCTGAACTCCTGTCATTCAACATGTTCTCCATTGCTTTGTTCATCCTCCCAAAATGCATAAAAAGCTTATCTCTATCGACCCTGTCTATACCCTTCATGATTTTGTAGACCTCAATCAAGTCCCCCCTCAATCTCCTTTTTTCTACTCCACCAATCTTCGTGTCATCTGCACACTTGCTGATCATACCAACAGTGCCCTCTTTCATATCACAAACAACAGTGGCCCCAACACCACTTCTTGTGGAACACCACTGGCCACCTTTCTCCATTTCGTGAACTCCCTTCAACTACTACTCTCTGTCTCCTGTTGCTTAACCAGTTCTTTATCCACCTAGCTAGAACACCCTGCAAACCATGTGACTTCACTTTCTGTATTAGTTTACCATGGGGAACCTTATCAAATGCCTTACTAAAATCCATGTATATTACATCTACAACCCTTCCTTCATCTATCAACTTGATCACTTCCTCAAAGAACTCTATTAGGTTGGTAAGACACGATCTCCCCCACACAAAACCATGTTGCCTATCACTGGTAAGCCCATTCGTTTCCAATTAGAAATTGATTTTATCCCTCAGTACCTTCTCCAGCAACTTTGCCACCACCGACGTCAGACTCACTGGTCTGTAGTTACCTGGAATATCCCTACTACCCTTCTTGTACAGGGGGACAACATACCGCTTGCTTCTTATATAAGAATAAAATGCTTTGGGATTCTCCTTAATTCTGTTCCCTAAAGCTACTTCATGACTCCTTTCAGCCCGCTTGATTCCTTGTTTAATACTGGTCCTACTCTTCTGATATTCCTCCAGGGCCCATTCTGTTCTTAGCTGCCTGGACCTTATGTACGCTTCCCTTTTCCTCTTGGCCAGTCGTGTGATTTCTCTTGTCATCCACAGTTCATGAATCTTGCCTTTCCTATCTTTTGACTTCAACGGGACAGCCTATCCTGCACTATCTTTAAGCTATCTTTGAAAGTGTCCCACATATCAAATGTGAACTTCCCTTCAAATAGCTGTGTCCAATCCACATTTCCCAGCTCCTGCGTGATTTTGATATGATTGGCCTTGGCCCAGTTTAGTACTCTTCCCTTATATCACTCTCACCTTTGTCTACGCGTATTCCAAAACTTACAGAATTGTGGTCACTGTTCCCAAAGAAATCCCCTACCACAACTTCTACCTGTCCTGGCTCATTCCCCAATACCAGGTCCAATATGGCCCCTTTCCTCGTCTGACTATTGACATACTGCTCCAGAAAACTCTCCTGGACGCTTCTTACAAATTCTGCCCCATCCAGACCTCTGATGTTATGTGTATCCCTGTCAATGTTGGGAAAATTAAAATCTCCCATCACCACTACCCTATTGCCTTTACATCCTTCCATAAACTGTTTACCTATTTGTTCTTCTAACACACGCTCACTGTTGGGAGGCCTGTAATACAGCCCCAACAATGTAACTGCACCCTTCTTATTTCTCAGCTCCACCCATAATGCCTCACTACCCAAGACCACCATAGTGTCCTCCTTTAGCACAGCCGTGATATCATCCCTGACCAGCAATGCAACTCCACACCCCCTTTTACTTCCCACCCTATCCTGTCTAAAACATCTATATCCTGGAACATTTAGTTGCCAATCATGCCCTTCCTTCAACCAAGTCTCTGTGACTGCAATAACATCATACTCCCAGGCACCAATCTGAGCCCTAAGTTCATCTGCCTTACCCACTATACTCCTTGCATTAAAGTTCATGCATTTCAGGCCACCAGTTCTTTTGCACTCATCTGCTCTCTGCCTACTCTTCCCCTTATTAATGTTGTCTTCATGATTCTTACAGTCTCCAGTTTCCACCTCGCTGTCTACTCTTTTCTGGTTCCCAGCCCCCTGCCACATTAGTTTAAAACCTCCCCAACAGCATTAACAATGCCCCCAAGAACATTGGTTCCAGTCTGGTTCAGATGTAGACCATCCATTTTGTAATGGTCCCAATGTCCAACAATTTTGAACCCCTCCCCCCTACAAGCCACGTGTTCATCCTGCCTATTTTATCATTTCTACGCTGGCGAGCACGTGGCACTGGTAGTAATCCCGAGATCACTACCTTTGAGGTCCTCCTCTTTAACTTCTCGCCTAGCTCCCTGATTTCGTCTTTGAGGACCTCATCTCGTTTTTTATTTATATTGTTGGTGCCTATATGCACCAAGACAACTGGCAGTTCACCCTCCCCTTTTAGAATGCTCTGCAGCCGAATGGTGACATACCTGACCCAAGCACCTGGGAGACAACATACCATCCAGGAGTCCTGTTTTCGGCCACAGAACTGCCTATATACTCTCCTTACAATAGAATCCCCTATGACTATGGCCCTACGAGTCTTTTTTCTGCCCTTCTGAGCAGCAGTGCCTGCCATGGTGCCATGATCTTGGCAATTGCTGCCCTCCCCTGGTGAGCCATCTCTCCCAACAGTATCCAAAACGGTACACCTGTTTTGAAGGGAGATGACCGTAGGGGACACCTGCACTGCCTTCCTACTCTTTTTCTGCCTAGTGAAAGGTTGGTTTTCAGACTGGAGGCCTGTGACCAGTGGAGTACCACAAGGATCGGTGCTGAGTCCATTTATGTAAATGATTGGAAGTGAGCATAACTTTGCAGATGACACCAAAATTGGAAGTATAGTGGACAGCGAAGAAGGTTACCTCAGATTACACTGAGATCTTGATCAGATGGGCCAATGGGCTGAGAAGTGGCAGATAGAATTTAATTCAGATAAATGCGAGGTGCTGCATTTTAGGAAAACAAATCTTAGCAGGACTTATACACTTAATGGTCAGGTGCTAGGGAGTGTTGTTGAAGAAAGAGACCTTGGAGTGCAGGTTCATAGCTCCTTGAAAGTGGAGTCGCAGGTAGATAGGATAGTGCAGAAGGTGGTTGGTATGCTTTCCTTTATTGGTCAGAGTATTGAGTGCAGGAGTTGGGAGGTTATGTTGTGGCTGTACAGGACATTGATTAGGCTACTGTTGGAATATTATGTGCAATTCTGGTCTCCTTCCTATCAGAAAGATGTTGTGAAACTTGAAAGGGTTCAGAAAAGATTTACAAAGACGTTGCCAGGGTTGGAGGATTTGAGCTAGAGGGAGAGGCTGAACAGGCTGGGCTGTTTTCCCTGGAGCATCGGACGCTGAGGGGTGACCTTATAGAAGTTTATATAATTATGAGGGGCATGGAAAAGATAAATAGACAAAGTGTTTTCCGTGGGGTGGGGGAGTCCAGAACTAGAGGGCATAGGTTTAGGGTGAGATGGGAAAGATATAAAAGAGACCTATGGGGCATAGGGATGTACAGCACAGAAACAGACCCTTTGTTCCAAACCGTCCATGCCGACAGGATATCCTAACCTAATCTGGGCCCATTTGCCAGCACTTGCCCCATACACCTCTAAACCCTTCCTATTCATACACCCATCCAGATGACTTTTAATTGTAATTGTACCAGCCTCCACTACTTCCTCTGGCAGCTCATTGCATACATGCACTATCCTCTGTGTGAAAGAGTTGCCCCTTAGGTCCCTTTTAACTTTTTCCCGTAATACCCTAAATCTATGCCCTCTAGTTCTGGACTCCCACACCCCAGGGAAAAGGCCTTATCTATTTACCCTGTCTATGCCCCTTCATGATTTTATAAACCTCTATAAGGTCACCCCTCAGTCTTTCAAGCTCTAGGGAAAACAGCCCCAACCTATTCAGCCTCTCCCTGTAACTGAAATCCTCCAACCCTGGCAACATCCTTGCAAATCTTTTCTGAACCCTTTCATTCTACCAGCTTTTCCCTTATGCCTCTGTAGTTGCCTTTATTCAGCTGTAATACTGTTACCCATGATTCTAACTTCTCCCTCTCAAATTCCAGAGTGCATTCAATCATATTGTGATCACTGCCACCTTAACTCCTTTATCAAGTCTGCCTCATTGCGCAACACTAAATCCAGTATTGCCTGTTCCCTAATGGGCTCCATCACAAGCTGTTCCAAAAAGCCATCTTGTAGACATTCCACAAATTCCTTTTCTTGCAATCCATTACCCACCTGATTTTCCCAGTCCACCTGCATATTGAAATCCACCATGGTCACTGAAACTTTGCCATTCCCTCGCATCTTTTCTATCTTTTGGTGTATTTGCAGTGCTGGAATTTGATAACCCACAACCCTAGAACATTAACTTGGGTCTGTGGGTTATTAGTCCAGTGACATTAACACAGCACCACTGACTTTGCTGTATCCAGTTCAATTCAACCATTCTTTTTATCACCCGAAGTGAAGTGAATTTGTTCTATTGTAGTATTTGCCGTGGTGTAGATTAAGATGCACCGTTTTCTCTTTGCCTCTGTCTGAAGCTGGTTGCAAACTGTTACTAAATATAGACTGTGCCAGGCGTCTTGCAAGAAATGATTTCAGTATTGATATTGGAAATTGATATTTATAATTAACCCAAGAAGAGTATCTCACTGCTAAGCCTATGATGTTTAAACAGTGATTAAGGATTAAGTGAGTTTTGTATGATAGAGAATGGATACAAATTTAAACATCAGGCAATTTTAACATTTTAATTGAAATGAAAAATCTTTTCTTTTTAGCTGCTTCTGTTATTTTGAAGTATTTGAACGACCAGAATCGGCCATACAGTGCACAAGATGTTTTTGGGAATCTCCAGCGAGAATACGGCTTTGGGAAAACAGTAGGCTTATTTGGTGTTGCTGCTTGTTCTTTCTTTTTAAGTTTTAAAATGTTTTGTCTATGTATGAGAATTGGCAATTTTTGAGGGATGGAACTGCCTCAGGAGACAGATGGGTGGCACGGTGGCACAGTGGTTAGCACTGCTGCCTCACAGCGCCAGAGACCTGGGTTCAATTCCCGCCTCAGGCGACTGACTGTGTGGAGTTTGCACGTTCTCCCCGTGTCTGCGTGGGTTTCCTCCGGGTCCTCCGGTTTCCTCCCACAGTCCAAAGATGTGCAGGTCAGGTGAATTGGCCATGCTAAATTGCCCGTAGAGTTAGGTAAGGGGTAGATGTAGATGTAGGGGTATGGGTGGGTTGCGCTTCGGCGGGTTGGTGTGGACTTGTTGGGCCGAAGGGCCTGTTTCCACACTGTAATGTAATCTAATCTAGTAAAACCCACTGGCCAATCCAATCTGCCCTATAAAACTTTGTATCACAGTGTGCATGTTATACACCCTACGCCAAGGTATGTAATCTGCTGGAGGAGGCTCGAAAGCTGGTCCAATTCCAGAAAAATATTAGAAATATATTTCTATCCAATTCATTTAGGTGCATGAACTAGTTCAGTAAACTACGCTGACCTTAGATTATATTATACAATCTAGAGTGTGATATCTTCTGTCTTCAGTGACCTCTGTCAAAAACAGATCAATAAAAGCAAATTCCTACAGATGCTCGAAATATGAATTATAAATTGGTTCCAAAGAAGAATCATACTGGACACGAAGCATTAATTGTTTCTTTCTCCATAGATGGTGCTAGACCTGATGAATTTCTCTAGCATTGTGTTTTCCTTTCTGCATGATCAGGCCCTGGCCTAGCTTGACAGAATTTACCATTTACTGCATCAACTGGCAGCCAAATCCACAGGGCTGCTTTTCTCTGGGAAAAGGACCACCTCCAAACTATCTCTTGACATCCTATCTACTCTGTTCTAGCTTCAAGCTTCAGATTGAGATTCCTGATTTTATTTGACAAATTTTAGATTTAGATTAGGTTAGAGGGGCGGCCATGCCTACTCGCTGGGCCCCAGTTACACCTGTCTCTTCTTGGGTTACGTGGAACATTGCTCGTTCCAGTCCTATTCAGGCCTTCAACATATTTCTCTGATGTCATCAGTGCTGCTTCCCTCTGTTGTCCAGAATTGGAAAAGTTAATCGATTTTGTTTCTAATTTCCATCCCACTCTCACTTTCACCTGGTCTATTTCTGATTCTGCCCTTCCCTTCCTCTGTTTCCATTTCTGGGGATAGACAGGCCACGAATATCCAATATAAACCTATCGACTCCCACAGTTACCTGGACTATACATCCTCGCATCCTGTTTCCTGTAAAGACTCCATTCCATTCTCGCAGTTCCTCCATCTCTGTCACATATATTCTGATGAGGCAAATTTCAACAAGGGAAACTCGGAATTGCCCACCTTCTTCCTCAACTGAGGACTCCCCAGCACTGTTGTCTTCAGGGCCCTCAACTGGTTCTAACCCATCTCCCACTCTGCTGCCCTCACCCCTTCTCTTCCCTCCTGCAACAGCAATAGGGTTCCCCTTGTTCCTACTTACCATCACACCAGCATCCACATACAGAATATCATCAACCACCATTTCCGCCGCCTCCAGCGAGATGCCACCACCAGACACGTATTCTCTCTCCCCGCCCCTTTGTCTGCCTTCCAAAGGGACTGTTACCTCTGGGACACACTGGTCCACTCTTCCTTCAGTCCCAACACCACCCCTCCACAGCACCTTCTCCTGCAAATGCTAAAGGTGTAACACCTGCCCATTTAAATTCTCCCTCCTCAGTATCCAAGGGTCCAAACACACCTTCCACTTTACCTACACTTCTCCCAATCTAGTCTACTGCATGTGGCCTCCTCTACTTCGGGGAAACAAAGCGTAGACTGAGTGACCGCATCATAGTTCTGCCTGCAAAAAAGACCCTGACCTTCAAGTTGCCTGTCACTTAAACACTGTTCGCTGGCCAATAACTCTGTCTCAGGCTTGCTATAATGTTGCAACAAAGCTCAGCGCAAGCTAGAAGAACAACACCTTATTTTCCGCTTGGGGATTACAGGATGTGGACGTCTCTGGTTAGGTCAGCATTTATTGCCCATTCCTAATTATCTAGAGGGCAATTAAAAGTCAATCGCATCTCTGTGTCTGGAGTCATGCAGAAGCCAGACCAACTAAGAATGGCAGATTTCCTTCTCTAAGGGATATTAGTAAAGAAGCTGGGTTTTAATGACAATCATGATGGATACATAGGCATCATGATGCCAGGTCTTTTGTTCTAAATGTTTATTGAAGTCAACGGATGGCACAGTAGTTAGCATTGCTGCCTCACAGTGTCAGTGACTCTGGTTCGATTCCAGTCTCAAGTGACTGTCTGTGTGGAGTTTGCACATTCTCCCTGTCTGCTTGGGTTGCCTCCCATAATCCAAATGTGCAGGTTAGGTGAATTCGCCATGCTAAATTGCTCATTGGTGTTCAAGGATGTGTTGGTTAGATGCATTAGTCAGGGGTAAATGTAGAATAATAGGGTAGGGGAATGTTTGGGTGGGATACTCTTCGGAGGGTCAGTGTGGACTTGTTGGGCTGAAGAGCCTGTTTGCACACTGTAGGGTTTCTATGACCTTGCAGCCCTCCAGACTCTATATTGAGTTCAATAATTTTTGGGCCTGAACTTCCCCATGTCCTAGCTTCCTACCACACACACCAGGCCATGTTATCACATGTTCTGCCATTACACTACCTATTGTTCATGCTAACAGTCTCCATTAACAGCTATTCACAGTCCCAGACAGTTCATCATTGACTCCTTTGTCCAACTGTCTCTTTGGGCTCTATCCTTGCCTATTATTTACTCCTTACCCCCACTCCACCACCCTATCTTCTGCATATAAATCAACATTTTCCTAGCTATCATCAGTTCTGAGAAAAGGTCACCAAACCCAAAACGTTAACTTTGATTTCTCTTCAGAGGTGCTGGCAGACCTGCTGAACATTTCCACTTCTGTTTTATTTTAGATTTTGCCTGACCTGTTTCTGCAAATAAATTCCCTCTTTGCAGTGAAAATCAAGCCTCACTCTTCATGAAGTTTTTACAAAAATTAAAGGTGTTAGTTATGTTCACAAAATTACCCAATTTACTTGATTGTCAGACCCAGGTTGATAGAAAGCACTTACAGGTTTCTATCCTGAACAAGAATGGCTATTTATTGCAAGTAATTCACTGTAATTACAGTTAAACAGTTATATACCATCAGTATATAATAATTAAACTAATTAAAACTCCTTTATAAACTCCGCCTTACAAATACAGACAGGGCAAAAACATATACAGATGGAGGTGAAAAACTGGAAAATCATTTCAGCTTTCTTTGTCCACAAATTCTGTTCAGATGGTTCTTGTTTATCCAAAGATTTCTTCCTGGGTTCCCTTTCTAAAAGCTTCCACTGGTTTGTAAGGGGCTGGTTTACTTGTAAAATATCTGTTTTATCATTAAAAGTCACACCATACAGGAACTGCTGAAGGAAAAATTAACTGGTTTCTTCAAGTTTAAAGTAAGTTTTACTGCAGAAGAGAAGAAACAGCTTCCAGGTTGGTGGAGATCACATCTCTTCACTTTAGCTTCTTTCTAATAGCAAGCTGTTCAGTTAACTGACAACCAATCTCTCAGTTGTCAGCAAGCAAAGGACTTTTGTTGGGCAATATACGAGTGACCAGTTTTCAATTAACTTGTTGCCATCTAGCTGCATCTGTGCATAACTCATTGGTTCCTGTTCATCTGCAATCACTCAATTGCTGCTTGTTGAAACAGCTATTTGCCATTGTTGCCAGGTTATATACCATCAGCAAAACATGCAGAAATCCTTCCAGAACATGCATTTTATAGCCATTCTTCCCCATTTCAGTCCACATTTTTTTTAAAAAAAGCATAATAGAATGAGATCCTTACAAATCCCATACAAATTGGTCCAAAGTATACATTTTGCTAAAGTGGTAGGTCTCTGCACATCAAGCTGGAGAAGGTCCTGAGGGATAGGATCTATTTATATTTGGAAGAAAATGGGCTTATCAGTGATAGGCAGCATAGTTTTGTTCGGGGGAGATTGTGCTTTACCAACTAAATATAATTCTTTGAGGAAGTGACCAAGTTGATAGATGAAGGAAGGGCTGTGGATGTCATATACATGGACTTTGATAAGGCGTTTGATAAGGTTCCCCATGGTAAACTAAGGGAGAAAGTGAAGTCACATGGTGTGCAGGGTGTTCTAGCTAGGTGGTTAAAGAACTGGTTGAGCAACAGGAGACAGAGAGTAGTAGTTCAAGGGAGTTTCTTGAAATGGAGAAAGGTGACCAATGTGTTCTACAGGGATCGGTGCTGGGGCCACTGTTGTTTGTGATATACATAAATGCTGTGGAAGAGGGCATTGATGGTCTGATCAGTAAGTTTGCAGATGACATGAAGATTGGTGGAGTAGCAGAAAGCATAGGGGACTGTCAGAGAATACAGGGGGATATAGATAGACTGGAGAGTTGGGTGCAAATGGAATTCAAACAGGGCAAATGTGAGGTGATGCATTTTGGAAGGTCTAATTCTAGAGTGAACTATACTGTAAACAGAAGAGCATGAGGAAAAGTTGATGACCAGAGAGATCCGGGAGTTCAGGTGCACTGTATCTTGAAGGTGGCTGCACAGATGAATAGAGTGGTCGAGAAGGCGTACTAGATTAGATTAGATTCCCTACAGTTTGGAAACAGGCCATTCAACCCAACAAGTCCACACTGACCCTCTGAACAGTAACCCACCCAGACCCATTCCTCTACATTTACCCTTAACTAAGGCACCTAACACTATGGGCAATTTAGCATGACCAGTTCACCTGACCTGTACATCTTTGGACTGTGGGAGGAAACCCATGCAGACACGGGGAGAATGCGCAAACTCCGCACAAACAGTTACCTGAGGCTGGAATCAAACCCGGGTCCCTGGCACTGTGAGGCAGCAGTGCTAACCACTGAGCTACCGTGCTGCCCCAGGGTTGCCTTCATCACAAGGGGTATTGAGTATAAGAGCTGGCAGGTCATGTTAAAATTGTGCAAGACTTTGGTTTGCATTTAGAATACTGTGTGCAGTTCTGGTCGTCATATTACCAAAAGGATGTGGACGCTTTGGAGAGGGTGCAGAGAAGGTTTACGAGGATGTTGCCTGGTATGGAAGGTGCTCGCTATGAAGAGAGGTTGAGTAGGTTAAGATTGTTTTCATTAGAAAAAAAAGAGATTGAGGGGGGACTTGATTGAGGTCTACAAAATCATGAAGGGTATTGACAGGGTCGATAGAGGTATGCTTATTCCCAGGGTGAGGGATTCAATAACGAGAGGTCACGCATTCGAGGTGAGAGGAGAAAACTTTAAGGGGGATACAGGCGTCAAGTACTTTACACAGAGTGTGGTAGGTGCCTGGAATGCATTGCCAGCAGAAGTAGTAGAGGCAAGCAGGCTAGATTCATTTAAGGTGCATCTGGTCAGATGTATCAGTAGGTGGGGAGCAGAGAGATACAGATCCTTAGGAATTGGGCGATAGGTTTAGACAGTGGATTTGGATCAGCACAGGCTTGGAGGGCCAAAGGGCCTGTTCCTGGGCTGTAAATTTTCTTTGTTTTCTCCCCCCCCCACCACCCAAATTCTGAAAGGATTTTCAGATCTTCCTTTTAAACAAAAATCCTTTATTGGAAGTAACCTGCATTTATTTTGAAATTGAAGCTGTATAGAACATTTGTTTGGCCACACCTGGAATACTGAGTGCAGTCCTGGACTCCACTCTGTAGGTAAGGTGTAATTGCTCTAGGCAAAGTGTAGAGATGATTCACCTGTATGTTGCTCAGGATGAAGTGTTTCGGCTATGAAGAGAAACTACGTGGTTAGTGTTGTTTTCTTCTGAGCAGAGAAGCCTGATTGGCGGAACCTGATTGAAGTCTACAAAGTTATAGTAGGGAGAAAGTTTTCTCCTTAAAAAGCATAGAGCTAAGGTAAGGGGGAGGAGATTTAGAAGGGATTTAAAGTGAAATGTTTTTATCCAGAGGATTGTGGGTATCTGGAACTCTCTGCCTGAAATGCTGGTGGAGGTGGGAAAAGTATATAGACGAACACTTGGAACACCATAGCATTTAGGTCTATACACAAGTGCTGGGAAGTGGGATTAGAGTAGATAGGTACTTCATGCCAGCATAGACTCAATGAACTGAATTACCTTTTCCACACTGAAATAATCTATAATGTTTCATCACAAATGCCCCAACCCCCGTACTTTCTACTATTCTGAATTATTATATGTTTCCACAGTCAGCAATCCATCCTGCTACTTGTTTCCTCACTCTGTATTCTGTGACCTTCCTCATCAATCTTTTTGAGCATTGTCAAGGCTTTCTGATAGTTTATTTCCACTTTATTATCATTGTGTGCTCTCTCTTACCTCCTCAAAAAATAAATAATTTTAGTCAAGCAAATTTTTTTTACTTTTTAAATCTACTTTGACTATTCACACTTATTTTCTTTTCTAGATGTTCTTCTAGTTTCATCTTTAGTATGGATTTCACTTTTTCTCTCACCACTTCTATAAGTTTGTTATTTTAATGAAATATACATTTCCTACAATCTTTTGAATATCTGTTTTAAATGTTTCTCATTTGTGTTACCGTATTAAAAACTGCTTGAAGCCCTGCCGTGGCTTGTTGAAAGAAAAATCAAGTCTGCAAGCTTGAAAATGTTGTATTCTAGATGTGTTTCAATTAAAAGCATAGAAGTGATTATGTTGAAGGTAAGATTGCACAAAAAAGTGAAAGGCTTATAAATGAATACTTGTTCTTTTGGAAGTTAATGTTTTTACAGGTCCAGTTTCTGGTTATTGATTGCAGTTACCATAAGACCATAAGACATAGGAGTGGAAGTAAGGCCATTCGGCCCATCGAGTCCATTCCGCCATTCAATCATGGCTGATGCGCATTTCAGCTCCACTTGCCAGCATTCTCCCCGTAGCCCTTAATTCCTCTAGACAACAAGAACCTATCAATCTCGGCCTTGAAGACATTTAGTGTCCCGGCTTCCACTGCACTCCGTGGCAATGAATTCCACAGGCCCACCACTCTCTGGCTGAAGAAATGTCTCCGCATTTCTGTTCTGAAATGACCCCCTCTAATTCTAAGGCTGTGTCCACGGGTCCTAGTCTCCTCGCCTAACAGAAACAATTTTCTAGCATCCACCTTTTCAAAGCCATGTATTATTTTGTACGTCTCTATTAGATCTCCCCTTAATCTTCTAAACTCCAACGAATACAATCCCAGTATCCTCAGCCGTTCCTCATATGCTAGACCTGTCATTCCAGGGATCATCCGTGTGAATCTCCGCTGGACACGTTCCAGTGCCAGTATGTCCTTCCTGAGGTGTGGGGACCAAAACTGGACACAGTACTCCAAATGGGGCCTAACCAGAGCTTTATAAAGTCTTAGTAGTACATCTCTGCTTTTATATTCCAACCCTCTTGAGATAAGAGACAACATTGCATTCGCTTTCTTAATCACAGACTCAACCTGCATGTTTACCTTTAGAGAATCCTCAACTAGCACTCCCAGATCCCTTGCTTGAGATTTTGCAACTTCTGAGAACTGGAAACATGGTCTGAAACTTGCTTTGTGATTTTGGTTTTGTAGTGTTCCTGGAATCGAATCATTTGATGTTTTGTTTGAGGCAATACAATAACAATGGAACAGAATATGTTATTAAGTCTTTGCAGTAGCAGTTCCTTTCATCACATTTAATCTTTTATTGCAGGCTGCAGTGAAAGCTCTGGAGCAGCTAACTCAAGATGGTAAAATAAAGGAAAAGGTTTATGGGAAACAGAAAATCTACTTTGCTGATCAGGTGAGAAAGTGAGCTTTTTTATGATAACACTTGTACTGAAATGTAGTGATTGGTTTTGCAGAGATATTTAATTGATTAATTTGTATTTGGGTATGTCTTTCTCCAAAAATCAGTAGTTTGTCTCTTACTAGCACTTTGAAAGAACATAGTAGGGAAACAAGAGCTTGAACGTTCGACACTGACCTCGAAATCACATGTATCCTTTACAATATTTAAGATTCATAGGTTAGTTTCATGAAATATATTTTCCTTCAGCTAAAATTAAATTTCAGTTGATTTATTTTTCTATGGACTTTTAGTAATCTATTTTTGAAGGCAACTTGTGAAGTTTGAAATAAGCCTTGTCTGATCAAATAGCTGGTTATTGAATATACTGTAATGTGATGATGTTAGGGAATAGGTGAGATTTTGTTTGCTCTGTTTCATAAGATCTTTCTAAATGCGTTCAACATTTAGATAGCTTAGTTTGTTTTATTCTCCCATTTTCCTTTATAAAGTGAACTTATATTTTATTGTTGAGAAAAACCATGTGGGAAGATGGTTGTGGCTATTGGAAGTCCATTTTTTGACAAGAAGGCTTCATTGTAGGAGTTTTTCAAAGTAGTGCTTGACCTCTATCCATCTTCAGCTACTTCATAACGAGCCAGAGGAGCTTCATTTACTTGATCCTGAGTATGGTAGGGGGACAGTCTTATGAGGAGATATTGAGGAGGTTGGGCCTCTGTCCCTCAGAATTTAGTAATTAATGACCTTATTGAAAGATATAAGATTTTTGTGCTTGACAGAGTTGATGTGAAGACATTGTTTTGACAGAGTTGAGGACTAGATGGCAAAATCTCAGTATGAGATCACCCATTCAAGTCAGAGGTGAGAAGTCTCTTCTCTCAAAAAGTAGTGAATTTGGAATTTTTTTGTGCAGGAAGTTGAATCATTAAGAACACTCCTGGATCAAATGGTTAGATTTTTCATCAATAAACAAAGAGGTTTATGGAGAAAAAGGCAAGAAAGTGGCTGTGAATGTAATCAGATCAGCCATGATCTTACTGAATAGTGGAGTAGACTTGATGGGTTGAATGCAGTACTCCTGCTTATACACCTTATGATTTTAATGGCTTAATCTTCCCTCAATTATAAGGTCAGGCTGTGGATGTTCAATTATCAGAGAACAATATCCATCACTATTTGTCCCTCTTGAAATACTGAAGCAGTCTGCATTCATATACAGTCAGTTGTTGTCAAGATTCGTAGCTTGGGCTTATGAGTGATAAGTAACATTTTGCCACACAGGATTGGGAAAAGACGACCTCTAACAAGGGAGAATTCCCATTACCCTTTGACATTGAATGGAGCTTGATTCCTGATGAAGAAGTTATGCTTGAAACATTGATTCTCCTACTGCTTGGATGCTGCCTGACTGGCTATGCTTTTCTAGCACCACACTCTGACTCTGATCTCCAGTGTCTGCAGTCCTCACTTTCTCCCTAAACTAGACCAGCCATATAAATATTGTGGCTACAAGAGGAAGTGAAAGGGTGGAAGGAGCTCTGCTCCTGACACTAGTGATTGAATAAGAAATAATACAGAACTTATTACTTAGGTGACCTCAACTATCAAGAAGTGCAGCAATGGTGTTGGAGTTTCATCACCTCCAAGTTCCACAGCAATGTTTTTGATAACTCACAAGATGTACGAGCAGAAGTAGGGCATTCAGCCCATCAAGTTGACTCCACTATTCAATAAGATTGTGGCTAATCTGATTACATTCACAGCCACTTTCCTGCCTTTTTCCCCATAACGCTTGTTTTCTGTTTCATGTTGTCAGTGGCAGTTGAAGTGGGAGGAGCGACAGTGAGGACCAGAGGTCCGCCGGGATGGTAAATTTAAAGTATATAAACTTACCTCATATATAGGCAGAGTGCATTCTGCGCAGGAGCAGACACAGGACTGCTGGGTAAGTGAGGTTACATATTTGGGTGGTTGCTTCATGTGAAACACTACTCGGGTCGTGTCTCCCATCCGTCCTCCTCTAACCAAAAAAAAGTGGTTCTGTGCGCCAGATTAGTAAGTAGACTAGTTTTGATGTTTTTTATTTTTCAATAGTCCTATTGATAATTTAGAATAGTGGGAATGGACGTTAGGGCAGTTGAATGTTCCACCTGCAGAATGTTGGAGGTAAGGGTCACCACTAGTGTCCCTGCTGACTGCATCTGTGGGAATTGCACCCAACTCCACCTCCTCCCATTAGGGAACTGGAGCTGGAGCTAGATGAACTTCGGATAATTCGGGAGGTGGAGGGGGTTATTGAGAGGAGTTACAGGGAGGTATTCACATCTCAGGTACAAGAAGAAGGTAGATGGGTTAGCATCAGGGGACAGCAGGCAGTGGAGGAATCCTCTGTGGCTGTTCCCCTCAAAAACAAGTATACCGTTTTGGATACTTTTGGGGTGGGGTGCCTTACCAGGGTTAAGCATTGGGTCACAGATCTCTGGCACAGAGTCTGTCCGTGTTGAGGGGGAGGGCAGGGGGAGCAGCCCCCAGTCGTAGTCCACATAGCCACCAATGACATAGGTAGGAAGAGAGATGGGGATTTAAGGCAGAAATTTAGGGAGGTAGGGTGGAAGCTTAGAGCTAGGACAAACAGAGTTGTTGTCTCTGGTTTGTTGCCCATGCCACGTGCCAGTGAGGCGAGGAATAGGGAGAGAGAGAATTTGAACACGTGGCTACAGGGAGGGTGCAGGAGGGAGGGTTTTGGATTCCTGGATAATTGGGGCTCTTTCTCGGCTAGGTGGGACCTCTACAAGCAGGATGGTCTTCACCTGAACCAGAGCGGTATCAATATCCTGGGGAGGGATATTTGCTATTGCTGTTTATGAGGGTTTAAACTAATTCAGCAGGGGGATGGGAACCCAAATTGTAGTTTGAGTATACAGGAGATTGAGAGTAGTAAGACCTGAAAAAAGGTTTCAGGGTTGCAAGAGGGCACCAGCAAGCAAGAATTTGGTTTGAAGTACGTCTACTTCAATGCCAGGAGCATCCAGAATAAGGTGGGTGAACTTGCAGCAGGGTTTGTACCTGGGATTTCGATGTTGTGGCCATTTCGGAGACATGGATAGAGCAAGGACAGGAATGGTTGTTACACATTCCTGGATTCAGATATTTCAGTAAGAACAGAGAAGATGGTGAAAGAGGGGCTGGTGTGGCATTGTTGGTCAAGGACAGTATTATGGTTGCAGAAAGGACTTCTGAGGAATTGTCTACTGAGGTAGGCTGAGGTTAAAAACAGGAAAGGAGGTCACCCTGTTGGAAGTTTTCTTTAGGCCTCCGAATAGTTCCAGAGATGTAGAGAAAAGGATAGCAAAGATGATTCTTAATAGGAGCAAGAGTGATAGGGTAGCTGTTATGGGGGCCTTTAACTTTCCAAATATTGACTGGGAATACTATAGTTCAAGTACTTTAGATGGGTTAGTTTTTGTCCAACTGTGCAGGAGGGTTTCTTGACACAGCACGTAGACAGGCCAACAAGGGGCAAGGCCACATTGGATTTGGTACTGAGTAATGAACCTTGCCAGGTGTTAGAGTTGGAGGTAGGTGAGCACTTTGGTGATAGTGATCACAATTCGGATATGTTGACTTTAGCAATGGAAAGGGATAGGCATACACTGCAGGACAAATGTTATAGTGGAAGGGTAATTACAATGCGATTAGGCAAGATTTAGGATGCATAGGATGGGGAAGGAAACAGCAGGGGGTGGGCACAATTGAAATGTGGAGCTTATTCAAGGACCAGCTACTTTGTGCCTTTGATAAGTATGTCAGGCAAAGAGGAAGTTGTTATGCGCAGGAACCGTGGTTTCCTAAGGAAATTACATCTGTTGTCAAGATGAAGAAGAAGGCTTATGTTAGGATGAGCTGTGAAGGCTCGGTTAGGGCACTTGAGAATTAAATATTAGTCATGAAAGACCCAAAGAGAGAGCCAAGAAGAACCAAGAGGGGACATGAGAAGTTGTTGGTGGATAGGATTAAGGAAAACCCTAAAGCTTTCTGTAGTTACATCAGGAATAAAGGAATGACTAGAATAAGATTAGGGCCAATCAAGGATAGTAGTGGGAAGTTGTGCATGTAGTCAGAGGAGATAGGGGAGGCACTAAATGAATATTTTTTGTCAGTATTCATGCTAGAAAAAGACAACGTTGTTGAGGAGAATACTGAGATACGGCTACCAGACTAAATACAATTGAGGTTCACAAGGAGGAGATATTTGCAATTCTGGCAAGTGTAAAAATAGATAGGTCCCTAGGACTGGATGGGATTTATCCTAGGATTCTCTGGGAAGTCAGGGAGGAGATTGCTGAGCCTTTGGCTTTGATCTTTGTCGTCATAGTTTACAGGAATAGTGCCAGAAGACTGGTGGATAGCAAATGTTGTTCCCTTGCTCAAGAAGGGGAGTAGAGACAACCTTGCTAATTATAGGCCAGTGAGCCTCACTTCGGTTGTGGGTAAAGTGTTGGAAAAGGTTATAAGAGATAGAATTTTCAATCATCTGGAGAGGATTAAGTTGATTAGGGATAGTCAACATGGTTCTGTGAAGGGTGGGTCGTGCCTCACAAACCTTACTGAGTTCTTTGAGAAGGTGACCAAACAGGTGGATGAGGGTAAAACGGTTGATGTGGTGTATATGGATTTCAGTAAAGTATTTGATAAGGTTCCCTATGGTAGGCTACTGCACAAAACACAGAGGCATGGAATTGAGGTGCTTTAGCGGTTTGGATCAGAATTTGGCGAGCTGAAAGAAGACAGAGAGTGGTGGTTGATGGGAAATGTTCATCTGGATGTTTGTTTTCTAGTGGTGTACCGTAAGGATCTGTTTTGGGTCCACTGCTATTTGTCATTTTTATAAACGACCTGGGTGAGGCCATAGAAGGATGAGTTAGTAAATTTGCGGATGACATGAAAGTCTGTGGAGTTGTGGATAATGCAGAAAGATGTTGTAGGTTTTAGAGGGACGTAGATAAGCTGCAGAGCAGGGCTGAGAGATGGCAAATGGAGTTTAATGTGGAAAAAATGTGAGGTGAATTACTTTGACGGAGTAACAGGATGCAGAATACTGGGCTAATGGTACGATTCTTGGTAGTGTAGATGAACAGAGAGATCTCAGTTTCCATGTACATAGATCCCTGAAAGTTGGCAACCAGATTGATAAGGTTGTTCAGAAGACATATGGTGTGTTAGCTTTTATTATAGAGTCATAGAGATGTACAGCATGGAAACAGACCCTTCGGTCCAACCTATCCATGCCGACCAGATATCCCAACCCAATCTAGTCCCACTTGTCAGCACCCGGCCCATATCCCTCCAAACCCTTCCTATTCATATACCCATCCAAATGCCTCTTAAATGTTGCGATTGTACCATGAGCTTCAGAGCCATAAGGTCATGCTGCAGCTGTACAAAACCCTGTTGTGACTGCACTTGGAGTATTTTGTACAGTCCTGGCCACTGCATTATAGGAAGGATGTGGAAGCTTTGGAAAGGGTTCAGAGGAGATTTACTAGGATGTTGCCTGGTATGGAGAGAAGGTCTTATGAGGAAAGGTTGAGGGACTTGAGGCTGTTTTCATTAGAAAGAAAAAGGTTGAGAGGTGACTTAATTGAGACATAAGATAATCAGAGGGTTAGATCGGGTGGACAGTGAGAGCATATTTCCTTTAACGGTGATGGCTAGCACAAGGGGACATAGCTTTAAATTGAGGGGTGATAGACGTAGGATAGATGTCAGAAGTAGTTTCTTTACTCCTGAGAATAGTAGGGGTGTGGAATGCACTGTCTGCAACAGTAGTAGATTCACCAACTTTAAGGGCATTTAAATGGTTATTAGATAGTCATATGGATGAAAATGGAGTTGTGTAGGTTAGATGGGCTTCAGACTGGTTTCACAGGTTGGTGCAACATTGAGGGCTGAAGGACCTGTACTGCGCTGTTACGTTCTGTGTTCTAAATCTCAACAATCCTGAAATGTGCATGCATCCTTTATCATCACTGTGTCAAGATCCGTTGTTAGTTAGTTTTTCAAGATCTGCAATAATTCCTAATGTACACCACCAACTCAAGATGATTAAGTTTATGTGATTTCAGTTACTCTCTGATTTCCTCTCTAGAGTCAGTTTGCAGCTGTTGGTGAAACTGATCTGAAGACCCTAGACAGTGAGATCAGTGAACTGAGTGAGAAGTTCCAAAATGTTCAACAGTGCTGTCGGCAAATGGAAGCAGGTGTGTTAGGAAGGAGGTGTTGAATTTTTAGAAGTTCAGAACTAAGGTTCAGAAATGCCTTTAATTAATTAAACTTTTTTATCTTTCCTATTCTTTTCTTATGTGGTGGGACTGGGCCAGGCTATAGAGAAAAGGAAGAGCAAGCACTTGGAGGGATTTGAATGCAAGAGTAAGAATTTTAAATTTGAAGTTTGGGAACCACTAGCAGTGTTGCTTAATAAGCATACGAGTGATAAAATCAGTTAGCACAGAAGGCCACATAGTCCATTGTGACTTTGACTCTTTGAAAGAGCTATCCAATCAGTGCTGTTCTGCTGCACTTTGAAGAAAAGATTTATGATCAAAAATAAAATATTATGACTCAATCTGTTCCAGATAAATTAGAATCAAAGGTAAAATGTAAAATTGCAAAACTATTTAGGTGCAGTCAATGCATATTCTTATGTTATGAAGGAGAAGATGAAAATATATAAGAACATAGGCAAAAGGAGCAGGAGTAGGCCATCTGACCCATGAGGCCTAGCCAGCTGTTGGACAAGATTATGGTTGCAGTGCCCGAGACCTCAACTTCTTTTTTCGTCAGCTGAGCATACCTGTTAACTCAGATTTCAAATATCCATTGACTTCCTCCGTAATACTTTCAGTGATCTAGCCTCCACAACTCTGAGGGTTAAGAATTCCAGACATTCATTGCCCTCAGGGATAAGAATTTCCTTTGAACCACGGATTTAAATGAGTGTCCCCTTTTCTATAAGTACGTCCCCGGGTTTGAGATTCCACCACTAGCAGAAACATCATCTGAGCATCTATCTTATCAAGCCCGCTCAGAATCACTCATCAGTCTTCTAAATGTAATGAAAAAAGGCCTAATCTTCTTAGCTGTTCTTGATTAATTAACCCTGTTATCCCAGAATGGAGACTAATGAATTGTCTTTTGAGCTGCTTTTAACGTCGGTATACCCTTTTTTAAATAGAGGGACTAAAACTGTGTACAGCACTCCAGGTTTTGCTTCATTGACATCCTGTACAGTTGTAACCAGACACATTTGTTGTTAAATTTCAACCTCCTAACATAAAGACCAAAATTTCATCTTGCCTTAATTACTTGCTGCACTCTTATGCTAACCTTTTTGTACTTCATGGTTAAGAACATCCAAACCCCCCCATGTTGCACTTTTGTGGAGTCTCTTTGATTCTTCTGACCGAAGTGCATGACCTCTCAATTTCCTATGTTAAATTCCATCCGCAAAAACTTTGCCCGTTCACACAACCCATCAATATCCCCTTGGAGATTTACTATGTCCTCATCAGAGCATGCCTAATTTAGGTAGTAAGTAATTGGTATCCTAGAAGTGTTCCTTGTGGCACTTAACTATATGTTTTTGCAACCTGACAAAGTCCCATTAATCCCAAATCTGTCTTTTATATGTTAACCAATCCTAATCCTCAATCCATGCTAAAATAATACCCCAGTTTCTGTGAGTTTCAATCTTCTGCGAGAACCTTTTATCAAATACCTTCTGAAATTCCAAATACACAATTTACTGGTTTCCTTTATCAGTTCTACTTTGATGTATCCTTGAGGAACTCTAACAAATTTGTTAAACATGATTTCCCTTTCACAAAGCCATTTTTCTAAATGACCTGCTGTTTCATACTTAATAATGCATTTTTCCAATGATAGATGTTAGGTGAACTGGCCTATAGTTTGCTGCTTTCTGTCTCCCTTTGAACAGGGCATCACATAATAACTTTGCCATCTGCTGGAACTGTTCTGGAATCCAGTGAGGTTTGGAATATTTTGACCAATGTCTCCACTATCTCGGCAGCCACGTCCTTTTAAACCCTTGGACACATGAACTCAAGTTCTGGCGACATACCTGTCTTTAGCCCCTGTAGTTTGTCAAATACATTTTTGTGATAGAGAGTGTTACAAAATCTTTCTTTTCATCAGAACCATGCTTATCTTTGAAATCATGATAGTTTGTCATCATGAAATCCGATCCAAAATATTGGTTTAAATTATCTGCTATTTCCCGTTCGCTATTGTCAGTTCCCAGTTGCATGCTCTAAAGGTGTTCGACTTACCATAACAGCTGTCCTTTTATATATGAAGAAGTTCTTGCCAATTTGCTTTCATAATCAACTTTCTCCCTCTTTATTAACATTTAGTCATGGATGGTTGTTAAATAAACAAAAATCCTAATCCTCTGGTGTGCTACTAGTTTTCACTGCTTTGTATGCCTTAGTTATTGATTGGATCCTTTTCTTGACCAGCTTTATTTAGCAAAGTGGGTCATCCTTCTCACTCAGTCCTTCGTTTTGATCAAAATAAGATTTTCCCTGAGCATTATGCTTTTGTCTTCTAATGTGCATTCCTTGATCCTCCACTTAGTATGTTCACACAACTTCTTCATACCCCTGTATTGCCCTTATTTACGTTGAGGATTGGTTTGAGACCAGAGTTACTGTTCCTGAAATTGAATTTGAAATTCTACCACATTGTGATTGCAACAATCTAAAGTATGCTTAATTCTTATTAATCCTATCCTATTGCACATTATCATGATGATTGCTGTTATATAAAATTGACATATTCCATGGACTGAATTGGCTATCTTTTGTGACTGTTCTAGATTCCAGCCCTTTTAAAATCATAATTTGGAACATTGTGCAGTTTTAGTTTATAGTTTCATAACAATAATGAACAGACTTTGAATGGATTACAAAGAAAAGTGCAGAAGGATGATTTCAAATCTGCAATTTATCAGTGAAGGCTGAAAAGATGGATTCTTTTCTCTTTAAAAAAAAGTGGAGACTGAGGAGTTACTTGATGGATAAGAGATGATTTTGTTAGGGAAGGTTGGAAGAAAAAAGGTGTTTTCATCCGTGGAGTCTAAAATTAGAGATTGTCAAGCTCCTGTTCAGCTCAATGGGATTCTTCCTTAACTATAGAGTTTTCAAGTGTATCATTCCTTCTTTGGGACAAACCCCTTTACTGTTCATTAACATTACTCTGAAGGCCCACGTACAAGAGAAAAGGTGGTTTGCTGGATTTAGAACAATCCCGAATCTGGTGTAAATTATTGCCCTAAATTTTAGGCATGGTGCTGGTGTCATGCTCCTGGCAAATATTCTCCAATCTCCCCTCACTGTATTTAATACATTTTTACAGCATCAGAACAACACAATTGATGTGGTTGTAGTTTGCAAAGATACGGGGATTAGTGATTGTACTTTTAAGGATGGGGATGATAACTATATGGGATAAATTTGGGAGGGCAATGGTATTTGAAAAGAATGAGCTTTCAACAATTTCAGATGACATAGAAATACAAAGGAAAACTGGATACTCAGCAGTATACTCTGAATAGGATTGAGATACAGGATAATCTTGGAGAGGCCATGACCCAAAGCTGCGAAGAAAGTTTTGCAGTTACACAAGACCTCAAAACCTTGGTGTCGCAAAGTGCCTCAAAAACAAGTTCTTTTGAATTATAAAAAATGAATTGGCCATGCTAAATTGACCATAGTAACCAGGGATGTGCAGGTTAGATGGATTAGCCATAGTAAATGCATGGTTACAGGGTAGGGGATGGGTCAAGGAAGCATGCCCTTCGGAGGGTTAATGTGGAATGAATGGGCTGAATGGTCTGCTTCCATACTGTAGGGGTTCTATGATACTGTCACAGTGTAGGGAAACATGGCTGTATTTTAGTAAAGAAATTTTTATTGAGCGCTTACTGGCAATTGAGGGAATGTTACTTGCTTTTTGATGAATTGTTGGTGAAGACAGGTCTGATAACTCCATTTGTATTTGAATTAGAACTTAAAGAGCTAAATAGTTCGATGACAACCGAAGAAGTGTCTTTGGAAATTACAGCACTAAACCAAGAATGTGCATCACATCAAGAGAGACTGGAAAAAATCAAATCTGCAACCAACCACGTTGCGCCAGAGGATAAAGAAAAGGTGAAGATATTATTCAGCATGTCTGCTATATATGGGCGGCATGGGGTCCAGTGGTTAGCACTGCTGCCTCACAGCGCTAGGGACCTAGGTTCGATTCCAGCCTTGGGCGACTGTGTGGAGTTTGCGCATGGGTTTGCTCCAGGGGCTCCGGTTTCCTCCCACAATCCAAAGTGCACACTGAGCAGGAAGGGACACTGGACTGCTGGGTGAGTGAGGCTTTATATTTGGGTGGTTGCTTTACTCGAAACACTACTTGGGTAGTGTCTCCCACCCGTCCTCCTACTCTAACCAAAAAAGGTTCTGTGCGCCGATTGGTAAGGTGACTGGTTTATTTATTTTGTTTTAGTTTTCAGTAGTCTTGTTGGGAATTTAGAATAATGGGAATGGAGGTTAGGGCAGTTAAATGTTCCTCCTGCAGAATGTGGGACGTGAGGGTCACCAGTAGTGTCCCTGCTGACTGCATCTGTGGGAAATGCACCCAACTCCAGCTTCTCAAAAGCTGCGTTAGAGAACTGGAGCTGGATGAACTTTGGATCATTTGGGAGGCGGGAGGGGAGCTTAGCAAGAGTACGCAATGGGGAAATGGGTCTCTGGCACAGAGTCTGTTCCTGATGCTCAGAAGGGAAGGGGGAAGAGGAGCAGAACATTAGTCACTGGCAACTCCACAGTTACAGGGACAGACAGGAGGTTCTGTGGGAATGAGAGAGACTCACGGTTGGTGTGTTGCCTCTCAGATGTCAGGGTTCGTGTTGTCTCTTATCATGTTTTCGGGATCCTTGAAGGGGACAGAGAGCAGCCCCAAGTCGTGGTCCACATAGGCACCAACAACATAGGTAGGAAGAGAAATAGGGATTTAAAGCAGAAATTTAGGGAGCTAGGGTGGAAGCTTAGAGCTAGAACATTCAGAGTTGTTATCTCTGGTCTGTTGCCCGTACCACGTTGCAAGGAATAGGGAGAGAGGAGTTGAACACATGGCTACAGGGATGGTGCAGGAGGGAGGGTTTTGGATTCCTAGATAATTGGGGCTCTTTCTGGGATAGGCGGGACCTCTACAAACAAGATAGTCTTCACCTGATCCAGAGGGGTACCACTATCCTGGGGGGGATATTTGCTAATGTTCTTTGGATGGGTTTTAACTAATTCAGCAGGGGATGGGAACCGAAATTGTATTTCAAGTATACAGTAGGTTGAGAGTACTGAAGTCAGAACTAAGATTTCAAGATTGCAGTAGGGCACTGGCAGGCAAGAAGTTGGTTTGAAGTGTCTACTTCATTGGTGAGAGCATCCAGAATAAGGTGGGTGAACTTGCAGCATGGGTTGGTACCTGGGGTTTCGATGTTATGGCCATTTCAGAGACATGGGTAGAGCAGGGACAGGAATGGTTATTGCAGGTTCCAGGATTTAGACGTTCATTGCATTGGTTTTCTTACAGGAGAAGGATATGGAGGATAGTGAGATGTGTGTGGAGCCTGCTAATATGCTGAGATAAAAAAAGTAGTGCTGGGTCTCTTGAAGAGCATTAAGGTTGATATGTCCCCTGGGCCCAGGTTATTAAGAGACAACAGAGCAGATTGCTGAGAGCTTGAACAAGATCTTTCAATGTTCCCTAGCTATTGGAGAGGTCCTGGAATGCTGGTGAGTAGCTAATGTTGTTCCTTATCTCTAGTTCACGAAGGGATCTAGAGATAGTTCTGTTCGCCGAGCTGGGAATTTGTCTTGCAAACGTTTCGTCCTCTGTCTAGGTGACTTCCTCAGTGCTTGGGAGTCTCCTGTGAAGCGCTTCTGTGCTGTTTTCTCCGGCATTTATAGTGGCCTGTCTCTGCCGCTTCCGGTTGTCAGTTCGAGCTGTCCGCTGTAGTGGCCGGTATATTGGGTCCAGGTCGATGGCACTCATCCACAGACTCTATCAACAAACACATCGACCTGGACCCAATATACCGGCCACTACAGCGGACAGCTCGAACTGACAACCGGAAGCGGCAGAGACAGGCCACTATAAATGCCGGAGAAAACAGCACAGAAGCGCTTCACAGGAGGCTCCCAAGCACTGAGGATGTCACCTAGACAAGGGACGAAACGTTTTCAAGACAAATTCCCAGCTCGGCGAACAGAACCACAACAATGAGCACCCGAGCTACAAATCTTCTCCCAAACTTTGGATTTAGAGATAATCCAGGAATCTATCGACCGGTCAGTTTCACATCAGCGGTTGGGATGCTATTGGAGAGAATTCTTAGGGTTAGGACTAATATGCAATTGGAAAAGAATGATCTAACTAGGGACAGTTAGCATGGCTTTGTGCAGGGCAGGTCATGTTTTATTAACTTGATTGAATTTTTTGAGGAAGTGACAAAGGTGATCGATCAGAGTAGAACAGTGGATGTTGTCTACATGGATTTTAGTAAGGCTCATCCTGAAGATTAAAATGCATGGGATCCTCAGTGACTTTACTATTGGATTCAGTATTGGCTTGCCAGTGGAAGCCTGAGAGTAGGAAGGATGTCTTTCTGGCTGATGGTCTGTGATTAGTGGTGTTCCACACCGATCTGTGCTGTGTCTTCTGCTGTTGCAATATATATAAATGACTTGGATGAAAACATGGATGGGCGCATTAGTAACCTTGTAAATGAGACAAAGATCAGAGTTGTAGCTCATGTAGAAGTTTGTGAAAGAATATAGTGGGATATGGATCAGTTGCAGGCATGGGTAGAGTAATGGCAGATGGAGTTAATCCAGGCTAGTTTGAGATGTTGCACTTTGGGAGTTGAAATGTGAATGGAAAGTATGCTGTTAATGGTAGGATCCGTAACAGCATTGGTGTATCTTGGAGTCCAGGTCCATAGCACCCTGAAAATGCCCAGACCAGTATAGATGGTGGTTAAAAAAAGGTGTATGTCATGCTTCATTGGTCAGGGCGTTGAGTGCAAGAGTCAGCATGTCATGTTGCAGCTTTATAAGACTTCAATTAGGCTGCTCTTAGAGTATTGCATTCAATTCTGGTTGCCACATTTCAGGAACGATGTGGAAGCTTTGGAGAGGGTACAGAAGAGATTTACCAGGATGCTACCTGGGTTAGAAGATATGGCTAAAAAGACCAGGGTTGTTTTGTCAGGAGCAGCAGAGGGTGAGGGGAAGACTTTACAAAGTCTATAAAATTATGAGATGCATGGATAGGGTTGACAGAATCTTTTTCCCAGAGTTGAAATGTCTAATACTACGGAACAAGCATTTAAGGTGAGAGGGGGAAAGTTCAAAGAAGATTTAAGGGACAAGTTTTTGCACAAGTGTGGTGGGTGTATGGAATACATTGCTAAGGGTAGTGAGGGAGGCAGATGTGATAGGGGTGTTTAAGGGGCTTTTAGATAAGCACATGAGTACGCAAGGAATGGAGGATGTGGACCAAGGACAGGCACAAGGGATTAGTTTAATTTGGTGTCATGTTAAGCACAACATTATGGGCTGAAGGGCCTGTTGCTGTGCTGTATAGCTTTATGTTCTAAATCCATTTCTCTAATCTTTCCTAGGATCTAAAATCCCTCATTCCTGGGATCATTCTAGAAAATCTCCTATGCACTCACACCAGGGCTTTAACATCCTTCCTTAAATAAAGTGCCCAGAACTGAATATGCTATTCCAAATGTGGCCTGACCAATGATTTGTATGAAGGGCTTTTGCCCGATTTTCAGCTCCTTGGATGCTGCCTGACCTGCTGTGCTTTTCCAGCACCACTCTGATCTCTACAGTGATTTATAGAGGTGTAACATCACTTCCTTACATTTATACCGCTACCTCTCTTTATAAACTCAAGAATCCTGTAAGCCTTCTTAACAACTGTTTCAACCTACCTGGCTACCTTCAGAGAATTATGCATGTGAACTCTGAGATTCCTCTGCTCTTGCACTCCCCTCAAAGTTGTATTATTATTCAGCCTGTATTGTCTGTGTTTTCCTACCAAAATGCATAACCACATTTCTCTGCATTGATTTTCTCTTGCCGGGTGTCTGCCTTTTGACCAACTTGTAAATGTCCCTCCGAAACCACTCAGTATCATCCTCACAATTCACTATTCTCCCTAGCTTAGTATCATCTATAAATTTAGAGATTTTGCCCTCAACACACATCTCCAAATCATTTATATAAATTAGAAAGAGCAAGGGTCCCAATACTGATCCCTGTGGAACTCCACTTTGAACTTGTCTCCAATCTGGAAAAATGTCCATCTACAAATACACTCTGTTTCCTATCTTTTAGCCAACTTTTAGTCTATGCTGCGAATTGACAACACTTACTGCACAAATACTTATACAGGCTTCAGGAACTGTCCTGAAACTTCTACATAGTACACAATAGGTTAAATCAGCTCGCCATTCCTGTATTTGTTAACCTTATTATTACATTTTTAAAAACTTAACAATACTAATAAAGGTTACAACATTTAATAAAGTCTTGCTAGTGCAAATAAATCTAACATTCTTGAGGCCTAACTTGTCTTACTCAAATAGCCTACCTGCATGGACATAGTATAATCCTTTATTTTAAATACTTGATTCAATCATGTGTAGACAGCAGGGATCGAGTCAATCCTTTGTAGAGTATAAAGACAGTAGGAGTATACTTAAGAAGGAAATCAGGAGGGCACAACGGGGACGAAAAGTTTAACTAGATAGAGAATAGGACCCCTTAAAGATCAACAAAACAGCTTATGTGTGGAACTGCAGGAGATGGGTGAGATACTAAATGAGTATTTTGTATTTGCTGTGGTGAAGGATATGGAAGCTAGAGAACCTGGGGAAATAAATAATGATATCTTGAAAAAATGTCCATATCGATGTAGGTTTGCTCGCTGAACTGGAAGGTTTGTTTTCAGATGTTTTGTCACCATACTAGGTAACATCTTCAGTGAGCCTCCGAATGAAGCACTGGTGGTGTAGCCTACTTTTTATTTATATGCTTGAGTTTCCTTGGGTTGGTGACGTCATTTCAATTGTGATGTCATTTCCTGTTCTTTTTCTCAGGGGGTCTATATTATATCTGTAATTACAGAGGAAGAGGTGCTGGACATATTAAAATGTATTGTTATGACACTGGGTAAATCCTTCTGCTGATTTGGACCAGGCCCATAGAAAACCTCACCTTGCCCCAGAATCTGTTAAAGTATGAAAGTATGTATAAACTTTCTACACGGTAATCCTCCTTTGTGTGATCAACTTATCTTCCTCCAACTCCAAAACAGTAAACTGATCCGATAAAGCCTCCGATTAAGTTGAAGAAAACATTCAGATTTCAAAACCAGTTGTCTCTTTTCTCTTGGTATCTTTGTCTGTACTTTCCTGGGTCTTTTCTTCAGTCTTCTGTTTCACAAATTTCATATGAAAAGGTACCTTTAAATGAGCAATTCTGAAGGCTGTCTGTGTTTGTTAATGCTCTTTGCTTGTCTGGTTAACGGTTCAAAATGCCCAATATATACCCCAAAACATCAGGCTATCTCATTGGTCTCATGTCATCCAAAACTGTAAAATTCAAATTCGATTGGATTTTGGTATCTTGGGGCATAATTTAAACTGATTGGTCGAATTTGAATTTATTGTGTAACATAGCAACAAAGCTCCAACTATTTGTTTTCATACCCAAATGATACCTTTTTAAATTGTTTAGCACACACTGCGCTTTCAGTCAGCCCTTGCCAGCTTCCTCTCTCTCTTAAAAGTACAGTACACAGCTACGCCTTCATAACAGCATTAAGGTGTCTAATCTGGTGTACCCTAGAACTGTGTGGAAAGCTCGGGAAGTGATTGCTGGGCCCCTTGCTTTGTATCATTGATAGCCACAGGTGAAGTGCTGAAGACTGGAGGTTGGCTAACATAGTGTCACTATTTAAGAAAGGTGGTAAAGAAAGGCCAGGAAACTGTAGGCTGGTGAGCCTGCCACTGGTAGTGGGTAAGTTATTGGAGGAGATCCTGAGAGACAGGATTTAAATATATTTGCAATGGCAGAGTCTGATTTGGGATAGTCAGCATGGCTTTCTGCATGGGAAATCGTGTCTCATTAATTCAATTGACTTTTTCAAAGAAGTAACGAAAATGATTGATGAAGGCAGAGCAATGGATGTGATCTTATGAACTTCAGTAAGATATTTGACAAATGGTTAGCAAGGTTAGATCACATGGAATACAGGAAGAACTAGCCATTTGTATATAGAACTGGCTCAAAGGTAGGAGACAGAGGGTTGGATGTAGGTTGCTTTTCAGACTGAAGGCCTGTGACCAGTGGTATGCCACAAGGATTGGTGCTGAGTACACTGCTTTTTTGTCATTTATGTCACTTATTTGGATGTGAACATAGTAAGTTTGCAGATGACACCGAAATTGGTGTAGTGGACAGTGAAGACAGTTATCTCTGAGTTCGATCAGATCGACCGTTGGGCTGAGGAGTGGCAGGTGAAGTTTAACTTAGATAAATGTAAGGTGCTGCGTTTTAGAAAGGCAAATCTGAGCAGGACTTATACACTTAATGGTAAGGTCCTGGGGAGTGTTGCTGAACAAAGAGACCTTGAAGTGCAAGTTCATAGTTCATTAAAAGTAGAGTCGCAGGTAGATAGGATAGTGAAGAAGGTGTTTGGTATGCTTTCCTTTATTGATCAATGCATTGAGTGTAGGAGTTGGGAGGTCATTTTGTGACTGTACAGGATATTGGTTAGGCCACTTTTAGAATACTGCATTCAATTTTGGTTGCCATTCTATAGGAAGGATGTCCTTAAATTGTTAGAAATCAGACTGAAGAACTTGAACAGATAGTGGATGCCCCAAGAGCTGGAAATGCTTAGTAAAAAAAAAAATCTTTTCATTTTCTTTGATCTAACTAGGTTTATAACGAACGGAAATTTTATGTGAAAGAATGGAAGCGAAGGAAGAGAATGGTGAGTATTTTTTTTAAATTAAGTAGAAAGAAGGATTCATATTAGCGTTTGGGGCGCAGGGGTGGTTCTGGACTACTGGAAATAAAGGAATTGGTATAGGTCAGGGATTATTGAAGGTTTCATTTGAGATTGGAGACTATGGGAAGCAGGGATCAGGTCACTCATGTATGCTGTTATTGGTCTTTCACTGTTGCCGTCACCGAACTAAGTATTTAATGCTGTACATTGTGGAAATGCAGTAGCCACAGGGAGCCCATGATTCTAATGACATTATAGCCAGGATGGAAAGAATATTTTAGTAATCTAATATAGTTCTCCAGAGTCAAACCATAAGTATCAAAATGGTTTGTCTCAGTCACCAAAATAACCACCAACAAAAACAGAAATTGCTGGAAAAGCTCAGCAGATGTGGCAGCATCTGAGGCGAGAAATCGATTAACATTTCAGGTCCAGTGATCCTTTTTCAGAACTGATGGTAGCTAGAAAAAAAAATGCTTTTTTCTGCAGAAGAAAGGGTGGGGGGAGGCAGTAAGGAGTAAACAATTGGTGGAAATAGAGCCCAAAGAGAGAGAAGAACCGTTGGTCAGCCTCGGAGTATGAATAGCTATTAATAAGGGCTGTTAGTGGCTAACAGAGGGTTGAGTGTAGTAGTAGAACATGTAATAACAAGACCTGGTGCCTGGGGGTTGGGGCAAGGGAATGGGAATAGATGCCTCAAACACTAAAATTGTTGAACTTGATATTGAGTCCTGAAGGCTGTAGAGTTCCCAAGTGGAAAATGAGGTGCTGCTCCTCCTGCTTGTGCTGAGCTTCACTGGAACATTGCAGCAATCTGGAGACCCAGAGATATAGGCCAGAAAATAGGGTGGTGTTGAAGTGGCAGACAAATTGAAGCTCAGTCTTTTTTGTGGACAGAATGTAAATGTTCTACGAAGCGGTCACCCAGTCATTGTTTCCCCAAGGTAGAGGAGACCACATTGTGAGCAGCGAATACAATAAACTAGATTGAGTGAAGTGTAGTTAAATTGCTGCTTCACCTCATAGGTATGTTTGGGCCCCTGGATACTGAGGAGGGAGGAAGTAAACGCGGCAGATGTTCTACCTTCTACAGTTGCAGGGGAACGTGAATGGGGCTGTGGGGGTTATGTTGGGAGTGAAGGAGGAGTGGAACAGGGTGTCCCGAAAGGAATGCATCTTGCTGAAGGCTGACGAGAGGGGAGGGCAGGTGAATATGTGTCTGATGGTGGCATCCTGCTGGAGGTGGTGGAAATGGTGGCTAAATATCCTCCGGATGTGGATGCTGGTGGGAAGGTAGGTAAGGTCAAGGGGACCCTATCGCTGTTGTGGGAAGGAAGAGGGGGAAAGGGCTGAAGTGTGGGAAATGGGTCAGCCAAAATAGCTTTTCTCTTTTGTACTATCATCCAGAATAAGAGACTTTCACAAGGTTTCTTTAATTAACTCAAAAATAATCTGTTTATTCTAAAATAAAGCTTTGCATGGCTGTTTTTCTAAAGTCACTTGACTTTCTATAATCAGTTGGTTTAAATTTACATTTAAATTGTTGACTTCATTCCTTCATAAAAAGACTAATCCAGAAAGCATCCTAGCAATTCAGTATCTTCCAGTTTTCCACATAGTTCATAAATATAGATATGTGCTTTCAATAATGGGCATCAGTCAAGGTTCTTCCAATATTTAAATAAACAAGTAGTGTGGGTGCTGGAGAAACTCAGTAGGTTTGTGAAAATAGAAGCAGAGTTAATGTCTCGAGTCTAAAATTGCATGGAGCTCATTTGAAGAAAATTCACATCAGACTAGAAGTGTGAACTCTGTTTCTCTCTCCGTAAATGCTGTCAGACTTACTGAATTTCTCCAGCACTTTGTTTTTATTTGCAACATTTAATTTGGTTTCAAAACCAAGTATTGTGAATAAATCCAATGTTTATATATGTCTGGTTAAGATTCTGTGAATGGATGCTATCTTGGGAGTTAGTATTTTCTCATTTTGTTCAGGTTTGTGATTTGACTGATGCAGTTCTGGAAGGGTACCCCAAGAGCAGGAAGCAATTTTACGTAAGTTTAAAAAAAACTCTCATCATTTCAACTGTGTCAAGATTGGTTACATCTAGTGGAGTTTAGGATACTGCAGTCTGTTTGGCAGTAAAATCATTGTTGATCCACAGGAAGCCATGCTCATTTGTTTTGACTACATTGTTAGACAGGAGGATATATTTATGTGAATAAGTTTTTATGTACGAGGGCAGCATCTGTATCACCATATTTACAGATTCCAGCCTATCCATTGGTCTTATTTTCTGCACTTAGTCATAGTCATAGAGATGTACTGCATGGACACAGACCCTTTAGTCCAACTTGTCCATGCTGACCAGATATCCCAACCTATTCTAGTACCTTTTGCCAGCACTTGGCCCATATCCCTCCAAACCCTTCCTATTCATATACCCATCTAGATGCCTTTTAAATGTTGCAATTGTTCCAACCTCCACCACTAGTTCTGGCAGTTCATTCCATACACTCAACAGTTTCTATGTGAAAAAGTTGTCCCTCAAGTCCCTTTTAAATCTTGCCCCTCTCACATTAAACCTAACCCCCTTGAGTTATAGACACTCTACCTTGCAGAAAAAACCTTGGCTTCTGCAGCTTCTGAATGGCTAAATTGCACTGAACTCTATCTTTGCTGTTTTCCTCATTAAAACACATTTTCGCTCTGGTACGGCCCTCATCTCCAAACCTCAAGTCTGAGACACACGAAATTGAACAGATCTGGCACAAAACAAGTTTAGCCGTTTGTCACCAGATCTTGCAGGACCACTTGAAACACAACTGGTCCTGATGTCTTCTGCCAAAACTGCTGACTATTCCAGTATCAGCCTGAATGCTAAGATAGCTGCTTTTCTCCATGACAAACAACATTAATCCCAAATCCCTGCTTCTCTCACTCTAACCTGAGTACGGACTTCTTTGTATTAACATTGAGACTATCCATTCAATTGCCTCTGTCCTCCTGTTTCCAACTTAAATTTACATCATGCTGTAGTATTTTTTCCTGTTTCCCTTCAGTGCTACAAGTCACTTACTCCGTCTACCATAGTTTTGTCAAGTTTTTAATCACCTGAATTTCCTTTCTGCTTCTCATTTTAGCTAAGATTGTTAATGGTTCACTCTGATTTCACTCCCTAATGGCATTGTGGGTCTACCTACACCAGATGGACTGCGGCGGTTCAAGAAGGCACGTCACCACCACCATCAAGGGGCATTTGGGGATAAGCAATAAATGCCCGCCAGTGCTTCCCATCCCACGAATGAATTTGAAAAATAAATTTAGTGCTGTCTCCTTCCCCTTTAAGTATGCTATCATCACTGCTGTTTTTAGAAAAAAAGTCTTCAATGAATTTGTCTTCACACACCTGTCCCATTTCTAAACTTGCCTCCTCTTTAAAGTCAGAGTTGTACAGCACAGAAACAGACCCTTCAGTCCAACTCGTCCAACCAGTATCCTAAATTAATTTTGTTCCATTTGCCAGCCTTTGGCCCATATCCCTCAAAACCATTCCTATTCATATACCCATACAGATGCCTTATAAATGTTGTAATTGTACCAGCCTCCACTGTCTCGCCTGGCAAGTCATTCTACGCACTACCTTCTGTGTGAAAAGGTTGCCCCTCAGGTCCCTTTTGAATCTTTTCTCCCTCTCCTTATATGAGTGTAGGTCTTCTAGATAGTGAGTGAGTGAGGTTTGGTGAAGTAATAGTAACACGGAAAAGGCAAATTAATCAAATATGCGTTTTACATTTGTCTTCGTTTTAGAGGATATATGTAACATCCCAGAAATTGCTGTAAATCAGAATATGAAAAGGAACAAGTAACTTGAGTTTACCTCATCAGTCATCAATCATAGAGCTTGGCTATTCGTTTTGCCTCAAATCAAATAATTGGTGGCAGGTGATAAGCACAATTGCAGTTACCTGGGAAAGGAAATTTGTTTGAAGAAACTCTGGTCAATCATGTCACTTGATGTTGTTGAAGTAGTTTGGTTATATAATTTTGGTTTTAATTTTCCAAAATTCCCTAGATTCCAAAAAGGTCCCATCAGAATGGAAAATGTATCTGCTCAAGAAAGGAGGGAAATAAAAAGCAGAAAGCTACAGGCCAGTTAACTGAAGTAGGAAAAATGTTACACTTCGTTATAGTGGAGGTTATTAGAGAGAGTTTAGTCTAAATGCAGCCAGGCAAGTCAGTATGGTTTTATGAAAGGGAATTCATGTTTGACTAATTTATTAAATTCTTTGAGGAAGAAACGAGCAGTATAGATAAAGAGGAACCCTTGGATGCACTCTACTTAGATTTGCAGAAGGCATTTAACTAGATGCCACATCAACCATTCTGTGTAAAATAAAAGCTCGATTAATGTATTAGCATGGATGGATTGGTTGTCTAATTAGTTGGCTAATGGGAAGCAGAGGCTGAATCCCTAAACACTCTCAACATAGTCAAATGGATTAGGAGAAAGTGAGGACTGCAGATGCTGGAGATCAGAGCTGAAAATGTGTTGCTGGAAAAGCGCAGCAGGTCAGGTAGCATCCAAGGAGCAGGAGAATCGACGTTTCGGGCATGAGCCCTTCTTCAGAAGGGCTCATGCCCGAAACTTCGATTCTCTTGCTTCTTGGGTGCTGCCTGACCTGCTGCGCTTTTCCAGCAACACGTTTTCAGCTGTAGTCAAATGGATGCTTTGTATTGTGGAATAGTATTTGTTCCACGTGGGACAAGCAAGAGATTGTCAAAATTATAATTATGTTGTTGATGTATGAATCCCTTTTGGAATCTACTTCAATAATATCTCTCTTGGTTTTTAATATAGGAGGAAATTGGGATAGAAACAGATGAAGATCATATGGTCACAGTACCAGACTTATGAAGAATAAAGTTGTAAAAGAAAATGGCAACACAACCAAAGTTTTATGTAAATACAAAAGCTATCCCAGGATGTTTTCTGCCCAATTTATTGCATCAAAAATTGATGAGTCTTCTGTTTGGCTACTGAATGTTGCTGGAATAGAAGCTGCTGTGAAATCTATTCATTTATCCAATCATACTGAGATGATATTGCTATATTTTTTATTTCAACAGGAAGATAACTAGATCTTGCCCAACCATATTCAGAATTTCACTGATCATTTGTTTTCAACTGCTTTTGGAGATCTTTTCAGGAGTGTTTTGTTTTGGTCAAGTCAGCATAGCCCTGTTGTAATGAACAACACCCAGTTTGTAGAAATTGCCTGTGCATTAGATCCATTACTAGATCCACTTCATATTTATAGCTTTGAAAAAGAATGGCTTTGAATCTAAATGAGTAATTTGCTTGGATGTGGAGCTGGAGCTTGACTTATTAAACATCAATAATAAAGTTTTGGCTAATCATTTTGACTCAAGCCAGATTATTGGTGGCAGGTAATAAAAACATTGGTCTACTGTCCGTCAACATTATCTTTTTATAGACTTGAACTGTTATATTTTCTGTTAGCTCAAAAGATTTTGTCATGTAGCTGATACAGACTTCTGTGTTAAACTTATTAACAAAAGTTACAACATTGTACATGTTACTGTTTTTCAGAATAAAATACTGTAAAATTTATGTTTTGGTTCTGTTGTTATAGATATATACTTAAGTTAAATGAAAACACCTTTACATTTTCAAAATGACAAAGTTTTGTTATTTTATAAAAGAAACCCTGACATCCAGTAGACAATCTTGCCAGGCTGGAGGACAGAAAAGGAGACGTTTGAGCTCTGTAGAGATTTGAAAGTAGGAATAGGATTTACACGCATTTGGAAAAAGCATGGCCTAATTAGGGACAGTCACATGACATTGTGTGGGACAGGTCATGTCTTAGTGACTTGATGATTGTTTTGCTTTGAGGAGGTGACTAGGGTCATCATACAAAGGTAGAAGAGGAGGAAGCCTTTCAGCCCTTCGAGCCCGCTCCACCATCCATCACAATCGTGGCTGATGGTCCAACTCAATAGCTTAATGCTGTTTTCTCCCCTTACCCTTTGGCCCCATTTGCCCCAAATGCTAAATCTAGCCACCTCTTGAATACATTCAATACATCAGCTACATCCTGATGAAAGGCTTGTGCCCAAAACATTGACTCCTCTGCACCTCAGATGCTGCCTAACCTGCTGTGCTTTTCCAATGCTACACTTTTCAACTCTACCCTGTCTGGTCCTGTTAGAATTTTAAAAGTCTGTATGAGATTCTATGGAAAATAAAGAACATGAAAGCATGGGAAGGGTTAAAGCATGTAGACCACTGGCAATCTGTGGCCTGTGGAAGGCAGGATGAGATAAGAACAGTGGAATGCTCTTACACCAATTAGCAGAGTAAGGTTAAAGTTGAAAGGTCACTATGGCGAGATGAGATTACACAAGTAATAAAGCAAGTTTCTCTGTTAAGTGTTACTATGACAGGATAGGGACCATAAATATTTGGGACATGACATTAAAATATCTAATTAATAGTTAGTCGAGTCAGCTTGTGACAGGTGACTATTGTAATAGATGGAATAGCTAAATATCTATCATGACAGGTTAGTCTAGAATTGAAGATCACTATAGCAGAGTTAGCAATAAATATCTAACCGTGACATTAGGATAACATTAAGTAGAATGTACAACTGAAGAGATAATGGGAACTAACATCACTGGTTTATTGTGTAGCTAGGAGTGAGGTACTTTTGGTTAATATAGTTGGACATGCTAAATAAGCTAACAAACATGATGATAAAAAATAAAAATCCACAGACCTGAGGTTCGTGGGCATTCAAGAATCTGCTTTCTCAGTGTCACAGTTGTTTGTTTGCAAATAAAAGACCTACTTCTTGAAGAATTCTGCGTCTCCTGGTGATTTTCTATATTTTCTCCACAACAAATTTGGTGCTGCGAGCAGGGTCGTGCAGAGACCCACCTGGAGAGAGAGGGGCAGTAACAGGGCACTTCTTGGTCCACGGGGGGGCATTCCCGATACTGACAGAATAAGGATACCCAACAAAAAAAGTTAGCATTTTTGCTGTGATTTCGGACTATATTCTGTTGGCTTGGAATGATCCTTGGGGACTCCTAGGTGTGGGAACCTGCCAGAGGGTCTCTCCAATCCAAGATCCAAAGGCGAGGGGTATTGTTGCTGAAGGAGACATGGAGAATTGGTCAAGAAAACTGCGCCGTGGGGTAAGGGGTGAGTAAGAATAGAAAGTAGCAATTAGAGTCTTGGAGATGTACAGCATGGAAACACCCTTCAGTACAACCCGTCCATGTCAACCAGATATCCCAACCTAATCTAGTCCCACCTGCCAGCACCCAGCCCATATCCCTCCAAACCCTTCCTATTCATATACCCATCCAAATGCCTCTTAAATGTTGCAATTGTACCAGCCTCCACCACTTCCTCTGGTAGCTCATTCAATACACGTACCACCCTCTGTGTGAAAAAGTTGCCCCTTAGGTCTCTTTTATATCTTTCCCCTCTCACCCTAAACCTATGCCTTCTAGTTCTGGACTCCCTGACCCCAGGGAAAGGACCTGCATATTTACCATATTCATGCCCCTCATAATTTTGTAACTTCTATAAGGTCACCCCTCAGTCTCCAATGCTCCAGGGAAAACAGCCCCAGCCTGTTCAGCCTCTCCCTCTAGATCAAATCCTCCAACCCTGGTAATATGCTTGTAAATCTTTTCTAAACCCTTTCAAGTTTCACAACATCTTTTTGATAGAAAGGAGACCAGAATTGCTGCAATATTCCAACAGTGGCCTAACCAATGTCCTGTACAGTCACAACATGACCTCCCAATTCCTGTACTCAATACTCTGACCAATAAAGGAAAGCATACCAAATGCCTTCTTCACTATCCTATCTACCTATGACTCCACTTTCAAGGAGCTATGAACCTGCACTCTAAGGTCTCTTTGTTCAGCAACACTCCCCAGGACCTTCCCATTCAGTGTATAAGTCCTGCTAAGATTTGCTTTCCCAAAATGCAGCACCTCGCATTTATCTGAATTAAACTCCATCTGCCACTTCTCAGCCAATTGGCCCATCTGGTCAAGATCCTGTTGTAATCCGAGGTAACCCTCTTCGCTGTCCACTACACCTCCAATTTTGGTGTCATCTGCAAACTTACTAACTGTACCTCTTATGCTCGCATCCAAATCATTTATGTAAATGACAAAAAGTAGAGGGCCCAGCACCAATCCTTGTGGCACTCCAATGGTCACAGACCTCCAGTGTGAAAAACAACCATCCACCACCACCCTCTGTCTTCTACCTTTCAGCCAGTTCTGTATCCAAATGGCTAGTTCTCCCTGTATTCTGTGAGATCTAACCTTGCTAATCAGTCTCCCATGGGGAACCTTGTCGAATGCCTTACTGAAGTCCATACAGATCACATCTACCGCTCTGCCCTCATCAATTTTCTGTATTACTTATTCAAAAAACTCAATCAGGTTTGTGAGACATGATTTCCTATGCACAAAGCCATGTTGACTATCCCGAATCAGCCCTTGCCTTTCCAAATACATGGACATCCTGTCCCTCCAGGATTCCCTCCAACAACTTGCCCACCACTGATGTCAGGCTCACCGGTCTAAAGTTCCCTGGCTTGTCCTTACCACCCTTCTTAAATAGTGGCACCACGTTTGCCAACCTCCAGTCTTCCGGCACCTCATCTGTGACCATCGATGATACAAGTATCTCAGCAAGAGGCCCAGCAATCACTTCTCTAGCTTCCCGGGTTCTTGGGTACACCTGATCAGGTCCTGGGTATTTATCCACCTTTACCAGTTTCAAGACATCCAGCACTTCCTCCTCTGTAATCTGGACATTTTGCAAGATGTCACCATCTATTTCTCTACAGTCTATATCTTCCATAATCTTTTCCAGAGTAAATACTGATACAAAATACTCCTTTAGTATCTCCCCCATTTTCTGTGGTTCCACACAAAGACCGCCTTGCTGATCTTTGAGGGGCCCTATTCCCTCCCTAGTTACCCTCTTGTCCTTAATGTATTTGTAAAGACCCTTTGAATTCTACTTAGTTCTATTTGCCAAAGCTGTCTCATGTCCTCTTTTTGTCCTCCTGATTTCCCTCTTAAGTATACTCCTATTTCCTTTATATTCTTTTGAGGATTCACTCGATCTATCCTGTCTGTACCTTACATATGCTTCCTTCTTTTTCTTAACCAAACCCTCAATTTCTTTATACTGGATTAGTGGTGCTGGAAGAGCACAGCAGTTCAGGCAGCATCCAACGAGCAGCGAAATCAACGTTTCGGGCAAAAGCCCTTCATCAGGAATAAAGGCAGTGAGCCTGAAGCATGGAGAGATAAGCTAGAGGAGGGTGGGGGTGGGGAGAGAGTAGCATAGAGTACAATGGGTGAGTGGGGGAGGAGATGAAGGTGATAGGTCAAGGAGGAGAGGGTGGAGTGGATAGGTGGAAAAGAAGATAGGCAGGTTGGACAAGTCAAGGAGACATAGTTTCAAACTTCCAGCTCAGTTACTGTCTCCTTGACTTGTCCGACCTGCCTATCTTCTTTTCCACCTATCCACTCCACCCTCTCCTCCTTGACCTATCACCTTCATCTCCTCCCCCACTCACCCATTGTACTCTATGCTACTCTCTCCCCACCCCCACCCTCCTCTAGCTTATCTCTCCATGCTTCAGGCTCACTGCCTTTATTCCTGATGAAGGGCTTTTGTCCGAAACGTTGATTTCGCTGCTCGTTGGATGCTGCCTGAACTGCTGTGCTCTTCCAGCACCACTAATCCAGTATTTGATTTTCAGCATCTGCAGTCATTGTTTTTACCTCAATTTCTTTAGTCATCCAGCATTCCCTAGACTTACCAGCCTTTCCTTTCACCCTGACAGGAATATAGTTTTTCCGGATTCTTGTTATCTCATTTCTGAAGACTTCCCATTTTCCAGCCGTCCCTTTACCTGCAAACATCTGCCCCCAATCAGCTTTCGAAAGTTCTTGCCTAATACCGTCAAAATTGGCCTTTCTCCAATTTAGAACTTCAACTTTTAGATCTGGTATATCCTCTTCCATCTCTATTTTAAATCTAATAGAATTATGGTCGCTGGCCTCACTGTCACCTCAGTCACCTGCCCTGCCTTATTTTCCAAGAGTAGGTCAAGTTTTGCACCTTTTCTAGTAGATACATCCACATACTGAATCAGAAAATTGTCCTGTACGCATTTAACAATTCCTCTCCATCTAAACCTTTAGCACTGTGACAGTCCCAGTCTATGTTTGGAAAGTTAAAATCCCCTATCATAACCACCCTATTATTCTTACAGATAGCTGAGATTTCCTTACAAGTTTGTTTCTCAATTTCCCTCTGACTATTGGGGGGTCTATAATACAATCCCAGTAAGGTGATCATCCCTTTCTTATTTCTCAGTTCCATCCAAATAACTTCCCTGGATGTATTTCCTGGAATATCCTCTCTCAGCACAGCTGTAATGCTATTCCTTATCAAAAATGCCACCCCCCTCCTCTCTTGCCTCCCTTTCTATCCTTCCTGTAGCATTTGTATCCTGGAACATTAAGCTGCCAGTCCTGCCCATCCCTGAGCCATGTTTCTGTAATTGCAATGGTATCCCAATCCCATTTTCCTAACCATGCCCTGAGTTCATCTGCCTTCCTTGTTACATCCCTTGCATTGAAATAAATGCAGTTTAATTTATTAGTCCTACTCCCTGCCTGCTTCTGTTCTCAGCTGTACCCGTCTCAGATTGATCTCTTTCCTCACTATCTCCCTGGGTCCAAACCACGCCCCCCCCCACATACACACACACACACACACACACACACACACACCCTTACTAGTTTAATCCTCCCGAGCAGCTCTAGCAAATTTCCCTGCCAGTATATTAGTCCCCTTCAAATTTAGGTGCAATCCGTCTGTCTTGTACAGGTCACTTTCACTTCTACCCCAAAAGAGATTCCAATGATCCAAAAATGTGAATCCTTCTCCCATACACCAGCGCCTCAGCCATGCATTAATCTGCTCTATCCTCCTATTCCTGCCCTTACTAGCTTGGAGCACTGGGAGTAATCCAGATGTTACTACTCTAGAGGACTTTTTAAAATTTCTGCCTAACTCTGATCTCCCTTCAGAATTTCAACCTTTTCCCTTCCTATGTCGTTGGTTCCAATGTAGACAATGATCTCTTGCTGGCCCCTCTCCCCCGTGAGAACATTCTTTGAGACATCCTTGATCCTGGCACCAGGGAAGCAACACACCATTCTTCTTGTCTGAGTAAAATGTCCACGATGGTGTATATAAGACCGTATAGATAGATGGGGCAGAGTAAAGAAGGGGAAATTGTTTTACTGGAAGCACTGATAGGTCTGTTTAGAAATCCGGCAGATTGGTAGTGAATGATTAAAAGTTAAATAGAGAATAGTCATAGTGTTACTAACTGTTAAATGTTTTAGATTAGGTAAGACTCTGGCTGACAGATATTGATTTATGGCTGAGTTTTTGCTGTGTGTGTGTGTGTGTGTGTGTGTGTGTGTGTGTGTGTGTGTGTGTGTGTGATTATAGTTTAATCATTGTGATCTGATTTGTTTGCATAATTGTTTGTTGGTGGTTAAATGTTTGTGTTTGTTTCCCTGGAACTCGAGATTCAGGGGTATTTTGATTTTATTTTGCACTGTAACAATTTAAGATAGTTTTTATTTGAGAGAAATTTCTCAAGAAACCATTAATGATTGGTGCATTTTGAAAGTGGAGTGTTAGATTGGTTTAGGCTGAATGAATGAGAATAGGTTGTTTATATTAACTAGCTGCAATTGAGGACGCTTAGGAATTGATAGATTAGTAAGGGGCAATTGCAAGTTATAAAGTTAGAGATTGCTTATACTATTGACAAAGCACCACCGGACTTGAGTGGTATGAGGAAGTGATTTATGAGAGCAAAGATAATATATTAGTTGTACTGAAATATATACTGATGGATTAGTTGTACTGATGGATAAAGGGACTGCAGTTGAGATACTGAGTAAGAAATTTTCAGTGGCAAGAAATGATATTGTAAAAATTTCTGAGAAATGGGAAAAAAGAACTAAGGATTTATTGACTAAACGGCCAAAAGAAGGTACCTTTGATGTACATATGTGCAATGAGATGGAAGGACTAATTGAGAACTATAAGCCGAAAGATAAATCTAAAAATAGAAACCAAAAGAGGGATCAGGAGATGGAAATACTGAAACTTTTCAGGAAAGAGGGTGAGGAATTGAAGATAGCTTGTCAGGCACCTGTGGTGACTAGGAAAGCTGCAAAAGAACAAGCTGAGCAGTTACGGGAAACAGAAAAGTGGTGAAGGTGATGCAGAGGAAGCAGAAAGGGATGATGAGAGACAAGGAAAGAAAAAGGCTCCAGTACCTAAAGAATGGGAGGAGTTAGAAATAGCTTCGGAATTTCCCCTGAGCTCAAGGGGGAATTATTGAGAAGTAGTGTCGGTAAAGGGAAAAAAGGGCCAACCGGGAAGGATGCTACCACTCCTTACAAAAGAGGGGAGAAACCCACAATGCATTCCTTGGGGAACTCAGGATCTGGAAGGGCTGAAGAATGCGCTGCCCAGTTTACATGAGGGAGCAGGAAAGGGGATCAGGGCTTTTGAAGATGAAACCATTGCTGGCTATAGGAGACTTGAAGACACTGCTGGTGAGGTTGGTAGGGCTTCCGAAGTTAAAGGAAGTAGTGGTCCGAGCCCGTTTGAAAAATGCGGCAGACAATCCAATGATTGATGAGGTCGGGTTTGATCGAGTGAGACAGAATGTTTGGCAGGCCTTAAGCGACTGTTATCCACCCAAAATGGACCCCCAGGCTCTGAGAGGGGATCCACTGGGAGAAAGTGAAAACCTGGCTGCCTACTTGGAGAAACAGTTAAAGAAATGGAAGCTGGAAACAGAGCAAGACATAGAGACTAATCAGTTGTTGACCACAATGTTCCGAAATTCCATCATTGAGGCAATGCCCTCCCAAGGCAGGTCAAGGCTGGAGGAGGTGGTGGGTCTGACATCATCAATAAGCCACCAGGAAATTAGAGATCATATAGCTCATGCAGTTGGAAGGTTTCGAAAATTGGAGGATTTTAGAGAAGCTTTCCCTCAGGTGTGTATCCGGGGCAAAGCAGATTTAACAACAGCCTAAACAGAAACTGGAGTCCCCAAGGACAGGGACGTAGGAATGGGTGATTAAGGTACATGATAAATAATCAGGCTCAAGTGGGGCCAGAAATGCCATCAACCAGGCCACTTTAGGAGGAATTGCCCTTATTGGACCGGGCCCTCTCTGCTCTACAGTGGGCCTGGACGGCAGGAATCCCCAGTAGCCATTTCCCAGACACCTACAGGCTCAGCAGGACCTGTTAACCCGTATGGGATGTGTTAGGAATGCCCTGAGAACCTGGGTGGGATGGGCACTACCCTGTAGTAGCATGGGAAGCTGATCAAGAACCAGTAATACAAGTTAATATAGAAGGGCGGCAGACACTGGTGATGATAGATACTAGAGCTCCATACACTTGTGTACAGCCGCGGTATGCCTCTCACCTTCCCATGTCAAGTAAATTTGTTAAAACTGTAGGATTCTCAGAGAAATCACAGTTAACTCGATTTACAGCTCCAGTAAGATTAGAAATGGAAGGTAGGGAGATAGTTCTGCCAATGTTAGTGTCTAAAGAGACACCAATTAACTTGTTAGGTTGGCATGCTTTACTACAGTTAGAGATAAGATTGGAGTGCACACAGCAGGGCTTGGTCATAGAAAAGGCCAATACACAATTAGTGATGCAAGAAATTAAAGATGTTAATGTTTATTGGATAGGGAATATAGCAAGTGATATTTAAGACATTTGGGTGATGTGGGAAGTAGAAGTGTTATAGAGTCACAGAGATGTACAGCACGGAAACAGACCCTTCGGTCCAACCCGTCCATGCCGACCAGATATCCCATCACAATCTAGTCCCACCTGCCAGCACCCGGCCCATATCCCTCCAAACCCTTCTTATTTATATACCCATCCAAATGCCTCTTAAATGTTGCAATTGTACCAGCCTCCACCACACCCTCTGGCAGCTCATTCCATACACGTACCACCATCTGTGTGCAAAAGTTGCTGCTCCAGGGAAAACAGCCCCAGCCTGTTCAGCCTCTCCCTATAGCTCAAAGCCTCCAACCCTGGCAACATTCTTGTAAATCTTTTCTGAACCCTTTCAAATTTCACAACATCTTTCCGATAGGAAGGAGACCAGAATTGCACACAATATTCCAACAGTGGCCTAACCAATGTCCTGTACAACCGCAACATGACCTCCCAACTCCTGTACTCAATACTCTGACCGATAAAGGAAAGCATACCAAATGCCTTCTTCACTATCCTATCTACCTGCGACTCCACTTTCAAGGAGCTATGAACCTGCACTCCATGGTCTCTTTGTTCAGAAACACTCCCTAGGACCTTACTATTAAGTGTATAAGTCCTGCTAAGATTTGCTTTCCCAAAATGCATGACTAAAGTAACACCACCTAAGCCTGAGCTGCACTGTACAGTGGTATTTGATGAGTCTCAGGATGATGTGTTAGAGAGGCAGTGGCAGTAGGAAGTCACTGCTCCACAACATTTGAGAAGTGAAGCAATAGTATTAGGGGAGCAGGGAGTGATTCTGCAAATAGAGAGAAATGTGTTCCTGGAAAAGTGGTATAGTGTATCAGGCGCCACACCACATGTAACCTTACTGGTAAATAAAGGATATCAATCTAAAGACTTAGGACCTATGGCCAGGCATGTAGAAATAGTTAGGGAATGGCATATGCTCACAACAGGGGTTTGGGAATCCAGGGATGGCAGCTATATTAAAATCCTAGCATGCTGCAACTTGACAAGGGATCCGAAGGAAGTCAAGGTAACACCCCAGTGGAGCATGCCAGTGACAGTGCAGGAAGATGGCAATGAGCAATTGGATGCATTACTTGCCACTTTACGGTCCCAGCATGATACAGATCTGGAGAGAGTGAAATCAGCTAGCCCAGTGGAAATCAGGTTGAAACCAGGAGCTGGGACAGTAGTGAAATTTCTGAAGAATGAAGTTATCCGAAGGTTTGGTATATCGTCGGAAATTAGTTCAGACAATGGGTCTGCCTTCATTCAGAAAGTAGTTAAGTTGGTGCTGCAGTTTTTGAGAATCAAACAGAGATTGTATCAAACAGAATGTGCATCATCCCCAGAAACAGGGTATGGGGGAAAGGATTAGTGGGACATTGAAAGCCAAATTAAACAAGATCTGCGCAAGCACCAACCTTAATTGGGTTGATGTACTGCCGCTGGCGCAAATGAGTTATCGCATGCAGACTAATCGCATGACCAACCTAACACCGCATGAGATGCTCACAGATAGACCTATGCCCAGGGCCCAGGTGGAGAGGCCCATACAAAGGACCTAGCCTGGAGCAGTTAAGCTTAGAATTTAAGCAATACATGCAGCAGCTATGATACATGAGACTATCCACCTGCAGGAAACACAAAGGGAACCAACACCTGTCAATGAGGAAGGATCTATTAAACCTGGGGTTTGGGTGTACATGCGGGTTTTTCGAAAATGCTGGAATAAGCCAAGGAGAGAGGCACCTTTCGTAGTGACGAAGGCTTCACCTACCGCCAGCCAGATGGAAGGACGACACATAGGGTACCACCTTAATCATTGTACTAAAACTCTCCCACCAGCACAAGCTAACTCTAACACTGAGGCAAGTGGAGCTGAGGCTGAGGAACTTGGACACGGGCAGAGCACAGAGGAGGTTAGTACCCCTCAGCAGGGTTCCAAATAAGGTTCTTGGGGATACTGATGTGGAACATAGTTCTCCTGGCAGTGGGGATGGGGAAGACATGGGGGATGCCCATGATAACCCCATCTCTGATGCCAGGCCTGCATACTCAGACTTGGAGACCACTAGCTTGGTAGACCTGGACTGGTAATGCCAGAGTCATTCAGGCTGGGAGGCAAAGACGTATTAGAAGTGCAAACCTTGCTGCCTTAACATGGGTACGTGCCCGTGACAATCACTGGTATCAATGGGCAAACTATACGGCTGCAATGATGGCTAGACAGGACTGTTTCTTGAGTACTAAGGCAACCACCTCATACTATGTTGTCCCTATGCCTTATAACTTGACCACCTGCACTCAATGGCGTTTGCAGCACTCTAACCGACTTCTTAACCTGGATGATTCATCAACTTACAGGCAATCCCATTGTCCGTTTTGGTGCCTCCTACTTCAGGCCTCAGCAGGATGATGTGGGCAGGCAGCAACTCCAACAGTGGTGTGGCTACAGTACCCTGTGGTCCACCAGTAAGACTAATTACACATTCCCCGTGGCTGCTTTCAGGATACGGGAAGGGTTGAGTTTTGAATGCTTTAAGCGAAATGGCTCCACACCAGTCGGCTATTTTAAGGGTCTTTGCGGGAATACGATTGAACTAGAGGTGGACACCACATTTGGGGCTATTTTAAATTCTCAATGCGTCCCACTGGCAGATATATAGTGGCTGTGTGGTAGGAAAGGAGGGTTGCACCCGATGTTGCCCACTGACTGGAGTGGCAGCTGTGCCTGTGTAATGCTTCTACACGAGGTAGTTATATCGCCACACACGCAGCTTGAGGCTACGTCACAGTCAGCTTAGTGCCGAACTAAGCGACGGTATGTCCCTGGTCCAAACGATTCGGATTGATATCATAGGTCGGCCAAGAGGTATTCCTAATGAGTTTAAGGCCCCAATGAGATTGCCGTGGTCTGGGAAGCTCTCAACCCAGTGATAGGGGTTAGCAACAATGCTGAATGGATTAATTACATTTCTTACAACCAGCAGAGATTGGATGCTACTACAAAAATGACATAGCAAAACAGACAGGCCTTAGATTGGATACTGGCAAAAAAAGGCGGGGTTTGTGTGATGTTTGGGGATCATTGCTGTACCTTTATACCTAACAACACTAGCCCAGGAGGATCTTTTACTAAAGCAAAGGAAAAACTAAAGAATCTTAGACAGGAGCTAAAAGACAATGCAGGGATTGGTCATTAGGCTTTTGATTGGCTGAATAATATATTAGAGTCTTGGGGAGCATGGTTTGTCAAGATTGGTCTTATTGTAGGTGCGATTTTGCTTGTTGTCACCTTCGTCTTTTGTTGTGCTTTACTTTTTGTTAAGTCCTTTTTAATTCGCGTCACTACATGGCAACAGCTACCCCAGGAAGCACTTACTCCTCTGATGGAACCCCACCGTTCTACTATTATGATCTGACAACTGCCACAGTGTGAGGAATATGTCCACTTGGGGATGTCGATGATACTTCTGAAGAACGCGCGGATCCTAAGTTGTGAGGGAGTTTGGGTCTTTTTTCCTGTTCTGGTTATTGGAGGACAGGTTTTTGGCCCAAGGGACCCCAGGTATGGAGGAAGATCCCCTTAAGTTTCAGACTCTGAAAATTATTTAGTCCATGTTGGGACCTACATTGTTTGTATTGGGCACAAGAGGGGCTGAGCTTATTGTCTTCTTTCTCTAGGTGAGACCAGTAGATCGGCGGCACGGTAGTGGGCGGCACGGTGGCAAGTGGGCGGCACGGTGGCACAGTGGTTAGCACTGCTGCCTCACAGCGCCTGAGACCCGGGTTCAATTCCCGCCTCAGGCGACTGACTGTGTGGAGTTTGCACGTTCTCCCCGTGTCTGCGTGGGTTTCCTCCGGGTGCTCCGGTTTCCTCCCACAGTCCAAAGATGTGCAGGCCAGGTGAATTGGCTAAGCTAAATTGCCCATAGTGTTAGGTAAGGGGTAAATGTAGATGTAGGGGTATGGGTGGGTTACGCTTCGGCGGGGCGGTGTGGACTTGTTGGGCCGAAGGGCCTGTTTCCACACTGTAAGTAATCTAATCTAATCTAATCTAATCTCAAAGGGGGAATATGGAAAATAAAGAACATGAAAGTAAGTATGGGAAGGGTTAAAGCATGAAGCCCACGGGCAATCTGTGGTCTGTGGAAGGCAAGATGGGATAGCCATAGTGGAATGCTCTTACACCAATTAGCAGAGTGAGGTTAAGGCTGAAAGGTCACTATGGCGAGATGAGATAACACAAGTAATAAAGCAAGTTTCTCTGTTAAGTGTTATTATGACAGGATTGGGACCATAAATATTTGGGACATGACATTAAAATATCTAATTAATGGTTAGTAGAGTCAGCTTGAGAAGGAGACTATTTTAATAGATGGAATAGCTAAATATCTATCATGACAGGTTAGTCTGGAATGGAAGATCACTGTAGCAGAGTTAGCAATAAATATCTAACCATGGCATTAGGATAACATTAAGTAGAATGTACAACTGAAGAGATAATGGGAACTAACATCACTGGTTTATTGTGTAGCTAGAGTGAGGTACTTTGATTAATATAGTTGAACATGCTGAATAAGCTAACAGAAACATGATAAAAAATATAAAAATCCACGGACCCTGAGGTTCGTGGGCATTCGAGAATCTGCTTTCTCAGTGTCACGGTTGTTTGTTTGCAAATAAAAGACCTACTTCTTGAAGAACTCTCTGCGTTTCCTGGTGATTTTCTATATTTTCTCCATGACAATTCCCCCCTCATTTGTCTGAACTCCGGCAAAACCAACCCTAACCTACTCAATGTCTTCTCATGAGTCAGTCCCATCCCAAGAATCAGCCTGGTAAACCTTCGCTGCACTCTCGAGAGAGAGAGCAAGAGCATGCTTCTTGGAGACCAAGGCTGCATGCACTATTCTAGGTGTGGCCTCCCCAACAACACATCCCTGCTCCTGTACTCAAAACCTCTCGCAATGAAGGCTAACATACATTTGCTTTCGTTACTGCTTGCTGCACCTGCATGCTTACCTTCAATAACTGGTGCACAAGGACACCCAGGTCCTGCTGCACATCCTCTCTCCCAATTTACAGCCATTCAGGTAGTAATCTATCTTCTTGTTTTTGCTTCCAAAGTGAATAACCTGGCATTTATCCAAATCATACTGCATCTGCCATTGATTTGCCCAGTCACCCAACCTGTCCAGATCAATGAGACTAGAGCAATGTGGGTTTTAGTAAGTTTTTCTACGAAGTCCCTCATGATAAGCTCATCAAGAAGATTAAGATGCATGGGATTCACAGTGACTTGGCCATTTGGATTCAGAAGACAAGGATAGTGGTGGAATGACATTTTCTGACTGGAGGTCTGTGAGTAGTGGTGTTTCACAGGAATCTGTACTGGGACCTCTGCTGTTTGTGATTTATATACATGGATGAAAATGTAGTTTACTGATGACACAAAAATGGGCGGAGTTGTGGATGGAGTAGAAGGTTGTCAAAGGATACAGCAGGATATAGAACAGTTGCAGATATGGGCGGATAAATGGCAGATGGAGTTTAATCCGGGCAGGTTTGAGCTGTTGCATTTTTGGAGATCAAATATTAAGGGGAAGTATGTAGTTAATAGTAGGACCCTTAACAGCATTGATATACTGAGGGATGCTATTCCATAGCGTCCTGAAAGGCCACACAAGGAGAGAGGGTGTTGGTCAGGTCAATGAGTACAAGAGTCAGGAAGTGATGTTGCAGCTTTATAAAACTTTGGTTGGGTTGCACTTAGAGTATTGCATTTGATTCTGTTAGCTATACTACGGGAAGGATGTGGAGGCTTTGGAGAGGTTGCAGAAGGTTTTACCAGGATGCTGCCTGGATTAGAGGGTGTGAGCTATAAGGAGAAGCTGGACAAACTAGGCTTGTTTTCTCTGGAGTACCAGCAGCTGAATGGAGACTTGATAGAATTTTATAAAATTATGAGAGACATTGCGGGGGTTGACAGAATCTTTTTTCTAGAGTTGAACTGTCTAATACTAGACAGAACACATTTAAGGTGAGGGGGAAAGTTCAAAGGAGATGCGAGGGGCAAGTTTATTACACAGAGTGATAGGTGCCTGGAACGTGCTGCCAGGGCTAGTGATGGTGCAGATACATTAGGGTCTTTTAAGGAGCTTGAGATAACCAAATAAATAAGCAAGGAATGGTGGAATATGGGTCATGGGTAGGCAGTAGGGATTAGTTTAACTTGGCATCATGTTCAGAACAACATCCTGGGCCGAAGGGCCTGTTCCTGTGCTGTACAGTTCTATGTTTTAAAAGACAATTTTAAAATTAGACATTAAAAAGTATTAATTTAAGCAATGTCCTTTAGAGACAGAAACTGTAATCCTTAACTGGTCTGGCCTACATATAACTCCAGACCCACAGCAATGTGATTGACTCTTAACTGCCCTCTGGACCATTAGGTCTCCATCCTGTGATTGAATTTTTACAAAGGGAGCCAGTTTATGAGAAGTTGGCACAATGGTTGAACTTGTTGTGAATTAGGATTTGACTAGCGAACCTACAGTAAATTGAGGTTTTGGGAACCTTGCCAGATTGCATTGGAATAGACAAAACTGAAAGTAAAAATAACAATGAGTAAGTGCTGGCTAGATAAACTGAATGGGATTTGGGTAAAATTAGAAGTGCAATAATGTTTAGGTGAAGGAGGGTGATATCTGATTAAAAACACATCTTTGAGTCAAGTATGACAGCAATGTTGCAAACAACTTGGTTCAGATTCAGCCAGTTCCAGGTAGAGGGTTTGAGTCAGTTGTGAATAAAGTTAGATTGGGCTTTCCAATATTTAGTTGTTCCAACAACATAGGCAATTTTCGATAGATGCCAAAGTATTACCTCTAATATAAACACAAGAGATCCAATCCTGCTTGTTACAGCCCTGTCACATGATTCTTACATTGAACATAGAACATTACAGTGCAGTACAGGCCCTTCAGCCCTCGATGTTGTGCCGACCTGTCATACCAATCTGAAGCCCATCTAACCTACACTATTCCATGTACGTCCATATGCTTGTCCAATGACGACTTAAATGTACTTAAAGTTGGCAAATCTACTACCTTTGCAGGCAAAACATTCCATACCCTTACTACTCTCTGAGTAAAGAGACTACCTCTGACATCTGTCCTATATCTCTCACCCCTCAATTTAAAGCTATGCCCCTCGTGCTCGCCATCACCGTGCTTGGAAAAAGGCTCTCCCTGTCCACCCTATCTAACCCTCTGATTATCTTATATGTCTCTATTAAGTCACCTCTCAACCTTCTTCTCTCTAATGAAGCAGCCTCAAGTCCCTCAGCCTTTCCTCGTAAGACCTTCCCTCCATACCAGGCAACATCCCAGTAAATCTCCTCTGCACCCTGTCCAAAGCTTCCACATCCTTCTTATAATGCGGTGACCAGAACTGACCACAATACTCCAAGTGCGGCTGCACTAGAGCTTTGTACAGCTGTAGCATAACTTCATGGTTCTGGAACTCGATCCTTCTATTAATAAAAGCTAAAACACTGCATGCCTTCTTAACAACTCTGTGAAACTGGGTGGCAACTTTCAAGAATCTGTGTACCTGGACACCGAGATCTCTCTGCTCATCTACACTATCAAGAATCTTACCATTAGCACGGTATTTTGCATTCCGGTTACTTTGACCAAAGTGAATCACCTCACACTTGTCCACCTTAAACTCCATTTGCCACCTCTCAGCCCAGCTCTGCAGCTTATCTATGTCTCTCTGTAACCTACAACATCCTTCGTCACTATCCACAACTCCACCGACCTTAGTGTCGCCTGCAAATTTACTAACCCACCCTCCTACATGCTCATTCAGGTCGTTTATAAAAATGACGAACAGCAGTGGACCCAACACCGACCCTTGTGGTACACCACTGGTAACTGGACTCCAGGATGAACATTTCCCATCAACCACCACTCTCTGTCTTCTTTCAGCAAGCCAATTACTGATCCAAACTGCTATATCTCCCACAATCCCATTCCTCCACATTTTGTACAATAGCCTACTGTGGGGAACCATATCGAATGCCATGCTGAAATCCATATACACCACATCAACCAGTTTACTCTCATCTACCTGTTTGGTCACCTTCTCAAAGAACTCAATGAGGTTTGTGAGGCATGACCTACCCTTCACAAAACCACGCTGACTATCCCTAATCAAATTATTCTTTTCTAGATGATTATAAATCCTATCTCTTATAACTTTTTCCAACACTTTACCCACAACTGAAGTAAGGCTCACTGGTCTATAATTATCAGGGTTGTCTCTACTCCCCTTCTTGAACAGGGGAACCACATTTGCTATCCTCCAGTCTTCTGGCACTATTCCTGTACACAATGATGATTTAAAGATCAATGCCAAAGGCTCGGCAATCTCCTCCCTGGCTTCCCAGAGGATCCTAGCATAAATCCCATCCGGCCCAGGGGACTTATCTATTTTCACACTCTGCAGGATTTCTAATACCTCTTCCTTGTGAACCTCAATCCCACCTAGTCTAGTAGCCTGTCGAGTAGTATTCTCGACAACATTGTCATTTTCTAGAGTGAATACTGTCAAAAAATATTCATTTAGTGCTTCCCCTATCTCCTCTGACTCCACACACAACTTCCTACTACTATCCTTGATTGGACCTAATCTTACTCTCGTCATTCTTTTATTCCTTAAATACCCATAGAAAGCCGTAGGATTTACCCTGATCCTATCCGCAACAACTTCTCATATCTCCTCCTGGCTCTTCTGGGCTCTCTCTTTAGGTCTTTCCTGGCTACCTTGTAACCCTCAAGTGCCCCGAGTCTTCACATTTCATCCTAACATAAGCCTCCTTCTTCCTCTTGACCAGAGATTTCACTTCCTTCGTAAACCACGGCTCCCACCCTCTACAGCTTCCTCCATGCCTGACAGGTACATACTTCTCTAGGACACTCAGGAGCTTTTCCTTGAATAAGCTCCACATTTCTAATGTGCCCATCACCTGCAGTTTCCTTCCCCATCCTATGCTTCCTAAATCTTGCCTAATCACATCGTAATTGCCTTTCCCCCAGCTGTAATTCTTGCTCAGTGGTATACATCTATCCCTTTCTATCACTAAAGTAAACATAACAGAATTGTGATCACTATCACCAAAGTGCTCATCTACTTCTAAGTCTAACACCTGGCCAGGCTCATTACCCGTACCAAATATAATGTGGCTTCGCCCCTTGTTGGCCTGTCTACATACTGTGTCAGGAAGCCCTCCTGCACACACTGGACAAAAACTGACCCATCTATAGTACTCGCACTATAGCGTTCCCACTCAATATTTGGAAAGTTGAAGTCCCCCATGACACTATCCTGTCTCTCTCACTCCTATCGAGAATCATCTTTGTTATCCTTTCCTCTACATCTCTGGAACTATTCAGACGCCTAATGAAAACTCCCAACAGGGTGACCCCTCCTTTCCTGTTTCTAACCTCAGCCCATACTATCTTAGTTGATGAGTCCCCAAACATCCTTTCTGCAACTGTAATACTGTCCTTGACCAACAATGCCACACCTCCCCCTCTTTTACCATCGTCTCTTCTTACTGAAACATCTAAACCCTGGAACCTGCAACAACCATTCCTGTCCCTGCTCTATCCATGTCTCTGAAATGGCCACAACATTGAAGTCCCAGGTACCACCCCATGCTGCAAGTTCACCCACCTTATTTCGGATGCTCCTGGCGTTGAAGTAGACACACTTCAAACCAACTTCTTGCTTGCTGGTGGCATCTTGCGTCCTTGAAACTTGATTTTGGAACTCCCTACTGTCAACCTTTTCTATCTTCGAACTACAATTTTGGTTTCCTCCCCCTGCTGGATTAGTTTAAACCCACCCCAATAGCCTTAGTGAATTTACCCCCCAGGATATTGGTACCCCCCTGGTTCAGATGAAGACCATCCTGCTTGTAGAGGTCCCATCTACCCCAGAAAAAGTCCCAATTATCCAAGAATCCAAAACCCTCCCTTCTGCACCATCCCTGTAGCCACATGTTCAATTCCTCTCTCTCCCTATTCCTTGCCTCACTAGCACGTGACACGTGACACAGGCAACAAACCGGAGACAACAACTCTGTTCGTCCTAGCTCTAAGCTTCCATCCTAGCTCCCTGAATTTCTGCCTTAAATCCCCATCTGTCTTCCTACTAATCTTCATTGATTGATTTGATTTATTGCCATGTGTATTTAAATACAGTGAAAGCCTTATTTGCAAGTAGTTCAGGCAGATCATAGTAAACAAGGATATAGATCATAGGGTGAAAAAAAAACTTGGCCAGAGTAAGGCATACAGATTACATTTTTTGATAGGCATGATCACATTAACCAGATCAGCATTATTAAGTTGAAGAATCAGCATTAGCAAGATCAACATTGTTTGAAGTTTGAGAGGTCCATTCATCAATCTAATAATGGCAAGGAAGAAGCTGTTCTTGAACCTGGCGGTGCATGTGTTCAGGCTACTGTATCTTCTGCCTGATGGAAGAGGTTTTAAGAGAGCATTACTGGGGTGGGATGGGACTTTAATGATGTTAGCAGCCATTCCGCAGCAGTGACACATGTAAATGGAGTCTATGGGTGGGAAGTTGACTTACATGATGGTCTGGGCTATGCACACAACTTTGTGTAGTTTCTTATCATCCTGGGCAGAGCAGCTGCCGTACCAGACCATTATGCACCCCGACAGTTTGTTTTCAATGGCACATCTGTAAGAGTTGGTGAAGGTCCTTATGGGCATGCCAAATTTCCTGAGCTGCTGAGGAAGAACAGACTTTGTTGTGCCTTCTGGACCATCGCATGTACATAAGAAGTTCAGGATAGATTACTGGTAGATTGTGAGTCTTAGGAACTTGATGTTGTCAGCATCTGTTCCGTTGAAGGAGATAGCGGAGTGTCCTTTTTTTCTGAAGTCAATCATCAGTTCTTTAGTTTTGCCGACATTGAGAGAGAGGTTGTTATCACTGCATTACAACATCAAGCCCTCTATCTCCTTTCTGCATTCTGATTCATTGTTGTTTGATATCCATCCTACTATAGTGTCAATATCAGCAAACTTGTACATGGCATTTGTTCGGAATTTGGCAACATTTGGTTGTATAGGGAATAGAGTAGGTGACTGAGATCACATCCTTGCGGGGCTTCAGTGTTGAGTGTCATTGTGGAGGAGGTGCAGTTGTCTATCTTCACTGATTGTGGTCTTTGGGTCAGAGAGCTGAGGGTCCAGTTGCAGAGGATGGAGCTGTTGAACTGTAGTCAATGAACAGGAGTCTGTATAGTATCCTTGCTATCCAGATGTTCCAGGGATCGGTGCAAAGCTAGGGAAATTGCATCTGCTGTGGATCTGTTACGTTGGTTGGCAAGTTGCTGGAGATTAAGGCAGGTTA